>NW_028318190.1:1995833-2161666 GCF_062004578.1 Staurois parvus | reverse complement strand
TAGTAGGCAAAAGACTAAAAGCAAAAATCGGAGCTCAGTTCCAAAAGGAGATAGGAAAGATACCAGGGGGTATTGTTTGAACGGAATATTACAGGCACTTAGTTTTATGTAGACAAGAAAGCAGCTAGTGTGGCAAGGAAGAATTCATCCCACAGAGTAAAGAGAAGCACTAATGGATCAGGCAAAGAGTTTGATAGCTCTACAGATCTTTTACAAAAGTGTACATTCTGTGATAGGCAGTGCCACACTGAACTTGGAATACTTGGTATACTGAACTTGGAATTCTATAGAGGCAAGGATAGCCAATGGGGGAGACTAGAACTTTACAAATCTATGGGAAATATCTGGGGTATACAATGACTATTAGTTATACAGCGATAAAAGGTATATCACTGGGGAACTCTGATACATGCAGATACATAAAGAACATCCACATGAGCTTAGTACTACAGAGATACTAAGCTCCATTTGTGTTAATTGACATTACACTCCACGTGATGTAAACTACAAGTTCAGGGATGCGCAAATCGTATCGCCGACGCCCGGGACATGCAGATCCAGGCACCGGGCAGGTAGATTTATTATTTACATTTAGCCCTGTTGCAGGCAAGTGGTCCTGAAGAAGCTCAGGTGATTGGGCGAAACTCGGTGACGTCAGGACACCACGCTCACCATCACTGCCTCCCAGAACTCAGAGCATGCTAAACTTTTTCACATGCAGTGGGCTATGAGCGGGCACTGAATGGCGCACCAGTGGCTCACACAGTAAAACCTCTGCATACAGCTGACAGAAAGTGACTTCCATTGGCGGATGCTATGACAGCAGATAGCCATCAGTGAGCAGATGGGAGCTACAAAGGCATCTTCCATACCAGGAAGGATAAGCATCACTCTGCTCAGCAGCGGTGAATTTCAAATACTAAGGGCAGGAGTGACTGTGAGAGCATGAGCCAGATGTCAATTTAACGCCATGTTCCCTATCGCTGCCTAATACTGTGGACACAGTGTTACCCTATGAGAGCTATTGGGATCCCTGCCCTGTTGGCACATGGATAGGCTAGCATAACTGTCTTCACTGATCGTTATTTTATGGTCTATTTGTTGTCACATGGAAGGACATGAAAGGCTGTAAAGGATGTAAGCACTGCCACTTCCCCTAAATACCTCGGAAAAGCTATTCACACTCTGAAAAGTGATCAGAGCACCTTATGATCTGCACAATACTGCATATATAGCTTTGGGATATTATCCACTGCTTTGCATATGCTTTAGTTCCTATCATATGCATGTAGTAGATCAATTATATGGAGAAAATCTGTGCTCAGTTATATTCCTTGATTTAATACTCAACATACTCTTTAGCCCAGGCAAGTAGCAGGGTTTAGAGCCGATGGTCAGCTCTCTCATAAAAGCAATCCAAGCAGCTAACTTCTGCCGGATGGCGGATAGACCAGAACCGCTCTTTTTACCTCTATGATATAAGAAACAGGAGCGATAAGCATACATCACTTTCAGTTACCCCAGCGCCATTTTTAAAAAGGAAAAGCAATTGATTACACTGATATTGATGTGATCAAATGCTTTGAAGAGCAAAGGAGGGATCTGCGGTCTTATTGACCTCAGATCTCTACATAAAGAGTACCTGTCACATGCCTATTGCTGCCACAGGGGAGGATTACAATCCTTGTGACAGCAATAAAAGTGATAAAAAAAAATTTAAAGCAACAGTGTAAAATTAAAAAATATAAATACATTTTTAAAAACACCTCCGTCACCCAAGCAAAGGTGACCGCATGCATCAGTCCCGAACACACGCAAACAGCAATCATCCCTCACATGTGAGGCGTTACCACAAACGTCAGATAATGGGCAGTAAACCTAGCACCAGACCTCCTCTGCAAATCTAAAGTGGTAACATGTAAAAGGCTTTTAAAGCATCTACGGAAAATAAAATTTATGTAGTTTGTCGCCGTTGCATGGGCGTGCACAATTTTAAAGCGTGACATGTTTAGCATCTATTTACTCAGCATAACATCTGTTATATTTCACCAAAAAGTGGTTTACATATTATGTTTTTGTGCATGAAATTTCATGAAAATGTTTGAGAGTTCTAAGATATATTCTAATGAAAAAAAAAATACACCTTAAAAAACATCAAAAAGCTTGTTGTCAGAAAGCCCCTAGTTTTGTAAAAGGCCCAAACATTCCTAAAAGCACCTCTGCATAATAAAAAGCATCAATTCTTCATATTTTCCATCCTGGGAAATTGTTTTTTTTTTCCTTAATCAGGACAAGTAGATTGTTATAAGGGCCATGTAGATTGGGACCCCGATTTAGTCCATTGGACAAGTAGTTTTTAAAAAATGTCCACACTCCTGGCGTTCCAGCAGTCCTATGTTTCAGAACTGTACTCCTGCAACAACTTAACCATAGATGCAACCTATTCAGACAAAATTGAAATATATTTGTAATGGGCAGCCAGATCTTGCTTGACCACCAAGATCTGTGCTGTGCCCAGTTTACTGAGGATCACCCTGTATACTTGTAAGGCTGGAGGAGCTAAGCATATACTGATGAACTCAGGTAAGCAGCCAAAAGATACTGCTGAGGACAAAGGCCCTCTTTACATGGACGACTTCTGGTCTGATTAGCAGAGGATACATGAATAGATCAGAGTAAAACAGGACAGATGTGACATTGTGTGCATTGGTTTTTTTCGGCAGGCAGTCAGATGAAAATGGACTTGAATCTGTTTACATTAGCCGATAATCTGCCATATTTCAGGACAGAAATATTGGGGGGAAAAAAAACCCCATCCCTTTTAATTTTTTTCTTATTTCCGGAAGAACTTGAGGTTAGTTAGATGTAAACAGAGGCACATTCAGGGAACACACGAGAAATATGCCAATGGCAAACTCCCACAGAAAACAGATGGATGCCTTGACCATCTCTAGCTTTAAATACTGTTCCAGTCAGACATGCAAAGTATTTGTATTTTCAGTTTTTCAAACTGGCTTTTATTTACCAAGTTCCATTTCTATATAAGCTTTTACATCAGGTATCACTAAATGGCGGGCCAGGGTCAGGATGCGGACAGAATCACTATCCTCTCCAGACCCATGCAGTCCCGGCATTTAGGAGCCTTTTCTTCCCCCAGCCGTCTCACGGTCACCCTCACAAAGCTGACACCCCGAGGCAGGACAGTTCTGGATGGAGAGCAGGAGCTGCCTGAGGTTAACAAGCAGGTGATTGGTTGCTAGGATGTAATGGGGGGGCTAAGGACAGTAACATGGGGGCGCCGAGTACAGTAACGTGCGGGGGTGGGGCCTGAGGACAGTAATGTGGAGGGATGATGCAAAAAGGGGCAGAGTACTCTTCAGTGAAAAGGGGGCAGAGGACAGTACTGTGATGGTGGTTGTGGTGGGGGGAGGTGGTGGTAGTGTGAGAACACTACTGTGGAAAAGGTGGCCGGGGGTGATGTCAAGAGGGAGTTGAGGACACTCATCAAGAGGGGATCTTGCTGTGAATGAGGAGGGGACTGTGATGTGCAGTGGGGATTGAGGACACTGATGTAAGAACAGGTTCAGATTTGTACACGTGCATGTGGCGCACACATCGTGGGTAGGTTAGTCCATTCATTTTAATGGGCTGCACTACCCGTGAGAAACACAAAAAGTTCCAGACTTTTTTTTTTTAAAAAAAGGCACCGCAGCAACACATGGTTTGGCGCACACAAAAATGCACTGCAGGGGCCTACATAAGATTCGGACTTCTGATTAGGGATGCACCAAAATGTGTTTCGGCTGAAAACACCCCTTTCGGCCGTTGGACGAAATGAAAAAAAAAAAAGCAATGATACAGGTGCCGAAAAACCCCCGCCCCTCTCTAGTTCTCAGCCTTACCTGAGAAACCATCGATCCCAGAGCTGGGCATAGAGATGAGTGAAGGAAAGATGGCCACCACTCATCTCTATGCCCTTGGAGATCACTATGAGCTCCCTACAGGACTTTGGATGGGTTTTGAACCTCAAGAAATCTGCCCTGACTTCAGAAGGCAGGAATTTCTGGACCTAAGTCTCAAAGACTCAAAGCAGATCACAGTATTTCTCCAAAAGTTCTGCAGAGCGAACTAGTCTCCCGCTTCCCTTGACAAACAGATTCTGGGCCTGTCAACGAGGGCCTCCCTCTGCTGGTGGCTCCGGTCTCCTCCCTTACAAGCTGTGACATCCTTTCCCCTTCTACTGGATGATATTCATGACGGATGCCAGCCTGTCTGGCTGGCTAGTAGTCCTGGATTCAAGATTGGCACTAGATCTCAGAACTCTGTAGGCAGTGAGTGTTGGAACTCCTTGCCTTATCCTGCGAGTCTTCCTCCCTGGTCTTGCATAGGGATAAGGTGGTTCACCGTACATGCCTTTCCTCTAAAGGTGGTGTTGGATTTCCACTGGAATGAGGACATTCTCCTGCCTTTGTTAAAGCACTAGATCAATGCTTTTTTTTTTATCCAATGCTTTACATTGTAGAGGAGAGATGTAGGGTCTTATTGGCCCCATATCTCTCCAAAAGAGGATCTGTCACTAATTATTTCTATCACAAGGGGTGCATGCATTTCTTGTGATAAGAATAAAAGTGATTAAAATTTTTTTTTTTAGAGGGGCACGTGGTGAGACGGGCTTCTGAGAAAACTTTAGTGACCTTTTCAGTAGTAGCAAGGTCAAAAGAGGAAAGTGTTGAGGGAGGTTTAGTATAAGGGATGCTAAGTGGGATAGATGTCTGTGTAGTGGAGATGCCCCTACGAATTGCATCAATCTTGTTTTTGAAATGATTTGCAATCTCATAAGCAGTGAGTTACTGGGTGGTGGAGGAGGTGGTGGAGAAAGTAGAGAGTTAAAAGTAGAGAAGAGACAACGAGGACTGAATGACAAGGTATGAATAAGAGTGAAAATGTAGGCTTGTTTGGCAGCATGAAGGGATGAATTGTATGTTAAGAAAGCAGATTTATATCGGGTGAATGCTTGCTGAGATTTGGTTTTACAGCAAAATCGCTCCAGTGCACGACTATGTCTCTTAAGATTTCTGATGTCATCAGTCTGCCACGGTTGTAATGGTTGGGGCCTGATACTCTGTGTAGTTAGGGGAGCAAGTGAGTCTAGTGTGGATGAAAGGGAACTGTTGTAAACAGCAGTGGCCAGGTCAGGGCAGAGATTCTGTCATAGAGGCGGTCAGTTGCAGAGTGGAAAAAAGAAGGGTTTTAGTTGTAAAGGTTTCTGAGGGTAATTGTTTGCTGCTTGGAGGGATAGGTGTTTGAAGACGAGGACACTGTGAAGGCGATGAGATTGTGATCAGAGAGAGGAAAAGGGGTGTTTGAGGTTGTAGGGAGTGCAAAGGCAGGAGAAAACAAGGTCTAATCATAAGACCTTGTTTTCTCAACCTAACCTCATCTTTTGCTTTAACACAATGGACACAGTCCTCCACTCACTCTGATGGGGAATACATTAGACTCTAATGTATTCCCCATCAGAGTGAGTGGAGGACTGTGTCCATTGTGTTAAAGCAAAAGATGAGGTTAGGTTGAAGAGCTGGGATGTAGCTGGGTTGTTCAAATTAATGGGAATGTTAAAATCTCCAAGAATGATAGTGGGTATTTCAGAAGAGAGAAAGTAGAGTAGCCAAGTAGAGAAGTCATCAAGAAAGCGCAACACCGATACAGGAGGCTGGTAGATTACTGGGAGAAAACAGCCGAATGCAGTTAGTCTCAAAAGAATAGAAGGAAAGAGAGGGAGGGTTCATTACCAAGATGTTTAGTTTTCAGTGCTGTGATAGTTTGACTGAGAATTACTTGGACATGCAACACTATCTAAATTTTAGATTAAGTTTGAGAGAGAAAAAGCTTTCTTTTGTTGGTAATTGCCACTTGGTTTATTTTACTATAGAAATATAAAAGGAACAAAACAAATCCCTAATTTTTGGTTATACAACATATCAGATCTCTCTTTAAAAATCTGGGCCAAAGTGTATTCAATTTTTTTTCTTTTTTTTTTTTAAATATACAAATTGATGAGTATTATGTGCTCTGTGTGAACGTTACTGCATCTACAAACTATAGTAAATATTTGTAAATTCATCAGCCCTGATGTTCTGGCTGCCTATTGCATTTCGTAAGGCCTTAAAATGCCAGACAGTCCAATGATTTAGTGAGCTCCTCACATTTCTGAAGGTCCTGAATTGTCAGGACAGTAAACACCCACAACAATCACCACACTGTGGGAATCAGACAGCCTACGGGTAAGAGGCATAGCGAGTCTTTAGATATTTTTTTTTAACACAAGTTTTTGGAAAATGAAGAAATTCAATGAAAATGTATTTTGTTGCAAAAAAGTTGTAATTTATATTAGCCATTTCCCACACAGCATAGATATGCTTAGATATACACCCCAAAAATATCCTGAAACTGCAAATTATGGGGATAATGTGAGAATTTAGGTTTGGACTGATTATGTTCAGGTCAATGTATCTCGTGTATCACAGAAATCAAACAGTTCCAAAAAAACTATACACTGTGTGGTATAACATAAAACAGCAAAAAAAGATAAAAAAAAAACAAGTGTTCAAAATAATAAAGTTCAAATGTGTGTAATCAATCCATCTCTGGAAACACTGGCTGTGATTTGCATTACCGAAAGCTCTGGTGCTGGCTGCATCTTCCAATCACCTTCATCAAGATATGCAGAATAATACCGCAGTGAGGTATTATAGCAGCAGAAGCAGTCCTATATGCAGAGACCCACATTTTAAGGGACAGTAGGGACAATAGTAATATGCATCATGCCCTACTTCCATCTTTGCTGCATACACTTTTCTGGGGTTGGCTTGTCTGCTTGGGTAGAGGGCACAAAGCAGCAAAATGTGACTACATCAGAATAAGGTCTTTCAGATGCATGGACTTCCTGTTAAATTTGGGCTGTTATATTATCTGAGATGGGATATTTATCTGGGGATTTAAAAGTTTATGGAAAGGTTTTAATTTTAAAAGAAATTGTTGAACAGCCCAACTTTGAGGAGCCTATCATGTCACGGAAGGCATAGAGTTGTCACTAAAATGCAAACATCTCATTTGATAGCATATCCCGGACATGACTGTAAAATGCATGGGCAAGTTGTTCATCAGATGCATGGACTAGTATGGATTTCAGCTGTTTTTTCTGGTTATTCCCATGTGCAGAGTCAGACTGAGAGACTTTTACACCCCCGGTCACACCGGGTGCGACTTGCAAATCACACAGCAAGTCGCACCCTACTGTCCGCAAGGGGTCATATCAGTGCGATTCCATCATGGTCAGAGCTGCACTGATTTTAAAAGTAGTGCATTCACAACTTCAGGTGAGACTTGCATAGACATCTATGTCTTGCAAGCCACACCTCAAGTCGGAATGACATCCAAGTTTGAAATCGTGCAAATTCACTGGAAGTGACACAATTTCAAAGTCTGATCGGTGTGACCAGGGTGTAAATTCTGAAACATATTGGCTTCCACTGAAACGGCCTAGCATAACTAGAACTGAATTACTGGCAATGAACAGTTGTGTGTAAAGGTCACATTCTTCTACAATTAAATCTAATAGTTGTTTGGGTGAAAATGTTCAGTTTCCACCTCATCTGGCTGGGCTGTAAAGATGGGGATGACAGGCACTACCAAAATAGAGGGTATCCATAAGGATTTGAAAATGCCTCTAGAACACTTGTATGGGCTCCCTGAGACTGTGTTGTCTATTCTTTGTACCTGATGTTGCAACACCAAACTACCAGTCTTCGCTTTGTGCATTTCTCCTGGATATCCAACGCTTGGTAACAGTATGCCTGACTTTGCAGGGAACTCTTCATCCTATAATCAGAGGCAGCCATTAAATGAATCAATGCTTTTTACAGTTTAGTACTCTAAATCTGAGTTTGAGATCTCTCCGCTGCTCTCATTAGCCATCCTAAAATTTTAGACACCTACTCACTACTTTTGTTATACATTCTTGTGGATATAAAGTACTAGTTATAATCAAGCACTGGAGCACATGTTGGAAAAATGGCTGCGATCAGCACCTATTCCCCTCAAAACTGCTTTGTGTGAGGGGAAGGGGAGAGCTGGCTAACTGCAGCCATTCTTTATAAATGTGTTTGCTTTGACTTGGCACAGCAACCACAAAGTACAGACCACCTTACTGACATTACATTCATGGCTGTCATAGCTAGTCTTAAAGTGGTAATTTTATGCTCCTACTCCTATGCATAATTTATTATTGATCCAATGTATTTTGTTTCTCTGTTCTCTAGCATGACCATATTTCCTCACATTTTTTAATACATCCCCTAGAAATTAGAAATGCTTGCATAACTAGCTTTTCCCAGCCACGTAGACCAGGAAATCATGGATTCTTTTGGGTCAAAACTACTATGCTAACAAAAAAAAAAAAAAAACTAAAAAATTTGAATTAAAAGCCCATTTTCCAGCTCACTGACAATTTCAAAAT
The DNA here is from genome assembly GCF_062004578.1 of Staurois parvus. NCBI lineage: Eukaryota > Metazoa > Chordata > Amphibia > Anura > Ranidae > Staurois > Staurois parvus. The sequence continues at coordinate 2,153,148 of NW_028318190.1, read as the reverse complement.
CTAAGCAGCTGGGATATAAATATTAGGTACTGAAAAGTAATTTGCCATAAGGTTTGCAAAATCTGACCAGAAGGATCTTTTGCACAGTCCCATATGGGTGAAACCCTTTGATGATCATACATACGCAATGAAAATATTCTTGACGGGAAAAAAAAAAAATAAAATAAAACCATCCAAGACCAAACTTGGAAGTTGGGTGATGCTGAGCATTTTCATATATAAGTAAGGAAACCAATTCTAACTACTGTTACTGTAGCATAACAGGTAAGAAATGGTCCTAATACAGATTATAAAAAGAAAAGTATTTGAAGCACAAGATCTGACCCTGAAGATCATGAAATAAGCACAGATCTATCCATTGGGAAGTACAGTGTACCAATTGCTCTGGACATTTCTAAAAAACCTTTCCATTTTAAAATCTCAAAAATAAAAAAGCACCTACTGCAACAAGCTTTAAATACATTTTTTTTTCTTTCCCTCAACATCGCAGCCCTTAAAGTAAGTTTAATCAGAGCAGCAAATACTTCAAGGGTTACCAATACAACTGGTAAATAAACTATGCACTATTGAACTACTACATAAGCACAAATTGTAACTCTTTCAGAGCTAGTTCACACCACATGGATTCCAGTACTTTGTTTTCTGCATCCAAAATGCATAGAAAGTAGGTTACATGGTTTGCAATGGCATAGTTCACACCAGTACTTGAAGTTCCAGGAAAAAAAAAAAAAAGTAGAACATGCTGCATTTGTCCTGCACAGAACTGTACTGGAATGTGGTAAATAAAAGGCATTAAAAAAACACAGGCATTAAAACAAATAAAACATGCACTGGACCCCAATACAGTGGTGGGGGAAAAAAAAAAAAAAAAAAACTAATCTGGAATGCATCTGAAAACACACAAAAACACACATGCAGAAATGCATCCGGAACAGATCTCGAGGACATTTTTGTGGTGTGAACTTGCCCTTAAACAAAATTTTGCATATTTTTAAAAGCACAAAGTGATTCCCTGAGCATTAAACTTCACCTATGAAGTTTACTTACCTGTGGTGGAGGGAAGCGTTGCTGAGAATAGGTACTCCCCTGCTGTGCCCCTGATGCTGAATAGGATGATCCTTGCTGTTGTGAAGTTGGGTACTGAGGAGCTTGTTGGGTATATGGTGACTGGCTTTGTGAACTGGTGGGGGGACCCTGCTGCTGTTGCTGTGTGTAGGGTGAAGGAGATGGGGACTGCTGCTGTTGGGTAAAATTGGGCTGCACAGGCTGGCTGGAAGGAGGCTGGGACGAAGAAGTCTGTTGTTGGCTGTAAGATTGGGGAGCTGGTTGCTGCTGAGAATACTGGGACTGTGGTGGTGTTTGCTGCTGCGGAGGGTGGAGTCCCTGTTGGTTGTAGTATGGAGACTGGCTCTGCTGCGAATAGGGCCCTGGGCCCTGTTGCCCATATGAAGACATCTGAGAAGATTAAAAAGAGAAAAAGGCTTTAACAACATTCAAGCAAAAACAAGCACATTCCATAAAACTTTAGGTCATATACAAGATTTTCCCCAGCAAGGCTTCCAAATCGGTCAAGGCAAAGATACCAATTGGTGTTCTCATCAAATAAGTAATCTTATTTGAGAGCTTGTTCACATGTCTATTGAGCTGCATTTTCTGCACACCGCTGAACAAGAAGGCAAAAAAAAACCCCCACAAACGATGTGCTCTGCTCAGGTCATATGTCAAGCCCTTGATGTTACACTATTTACATATGCCAACTTTTTTCCCACCTGTGTGTCATGTAGCATCTAAAAAGAAGAATAAAATGTATATGTTCACTTTGAGCTTTACCATTCCCCTATATCTGTGTTTCTCAAACTTTCAGTCAAGGCACCCTTTAAAATTCTGCACACAATCTTGAGGCACCCATTAGGCTGGCCATACATTATACAATTTCCTTGAGATTTTTGGTTTAGATTTACCAAAAACCATATAATAGGAGATAAAACCTAAACAACACCTTCAATTGTATCCAGTTAGGCAGGCCCTTGCACTACATAGTTGAAGGTAAATCTAAAGGAAATTGGACAGAAAATTGTATAGTGTATGGCCAGCCTTACAAAACGTAAAAAACTAAACTGATAGTTTTACAGAACACAGCAACATCCACACATGTAAGACACTCAATGTTAGAGGGGATTTATTCTTTCAAAGCCAGTACACTTTTGCACACTGGTGCTGACTAGTATTCCAGTGTTTCTCTTCCTCAGCTAGTGTGACACCAGTGCTTAAGGAAAGGGGCAGAGAAGGGGAAAGCAAGGATGCTGTGCAGGTGCCTCATGTCCTTATCAACTGATGACATCATTGGTTATGTTGCCAGCAGGTATAAAGTTGTAATGGTGCAACATGTAAACCTGTGGTTTTGTGTAACTAGGCAGTCTTGATCCCTGCTGGCTTGCACACAATTTTTGGACAATTTTTAGGCATTTTGTTAAGGCACCGCTGAAGAAACCTGAGGGCAACCCAGCTGAAAAAGGCTACCCTAGATTACATGTGGTTTCTTGTGGTAAATATATGGAGGTGTGCAAATTATGTAAGCACAGATTTATTAAATTACAAGAAATGCACTGGAAAAAAACACATGTATCCAAATTTGCTACCAATATAGTCCCAATAGAAAACTATGCATATTACAGTAGGGTAGACTACAAAACCTAAAAAAGATGTGTGGAACCAAGACATCAAAAGAAGGAGAAAAGGAAAAAAAAACCTAAATCACACAACAACATGCTCTGGGACTAAAGGGGATTTACTCACTCCACCAGAAATATATTAAAAGTAGCCCAGAGTTGGGCTTTCAGTAGGGCTCCAATTTACAAGGATATATACTGCACCTGTTGTCCATACTGTATGCCCATTCCTCCTTGAGGCCGACCCTGCATGGCCATTGGATATCTCTGTGGAGTTTGTGAAGAATAAGGCTGCACTGGATAACCAGAGTGTCCTTGTTGAGGTCCTGGCTGCTGGCTGTAAGGATTTGTGGAGCCATATGGTTGGGGTCGCATCTTCCCCATTTGATCCATGGGACTGGCAGGCTATAAAGACAAACCAATGATAATTTTCACGTATTTAATCCTTATAAATCTAATCCCTTCAGTACCACCATAATAGAAGTGGATCAGCAAAAACAGCTGCACATACAATCACACGTTTGTGGTTATCTATACATTGTACTTAAAATGACATACATCTCAACAATAGCCCTTTCATCAAGTTCCGCTTTCCAAGAAACTACAGCATGCTGCTTTGTAATCTGACAGGTGCAGTTTGTTGCAGAATTTTGTGCAGGCAGTGTTGGAGGGTGACTACATGGAAGGCCCGTGTTCCCACAGTAATTAACCTGCTTATTACTTCTGGGACTATCCTGATGAAGGCTGGCGGTAAGAGCTATTTATAACTGGAAGGGCAAACTGCCGAAGTATAACAGGTCCCAGCTGTACACCCATCTGAAGTGCGGCCAAGAGCCGGCTGTCTGGTGTTGAACATTGGCAGGCAATGAATGACAGGATCTGTGCTCTGGGGACACGAGGTAAGAGGGGGAGGGGGGAGCCATAACTGCAGCACTATATTTGCCCTACTGAACTAGCCACACCTAAAAGCCAATGCCCTGTCCCACACAAGGAGGAAAGAAAATAGGAGGTAGCAAAACTCTGGAACTGATATTTGGACACATGGCTAATTTGCATTTCTGGCAAGATTGGATCTAGTGTGCACATGAAAAATAACAGCTAGGAAAATCAAGATCTGTCTTCTTAGATTGTAAGCTCCAAGGAGCAGGGCCCTCCTATCCCTCTTGTATTGAACTGTATTGTTGCTGTATTGTCTCCCATTATATTGTAAAGAGCTGAGAAAACTTGGTGCTATATAAATCCTGTATAATAATAATAATAATAATAATGACATGTAAAGCTGAATTTACAGTTTCACTTTGGCTGCTCATACACTGATGGGTTTTTTTCCCCCCTCGTCACCATCTATGCACTACAGTGCAGATGGACAATTTTCTTTCTGAAGTTAAACTGTTTAATGCATTGCAACATCGCACCACCACGACACAGTGCGCAGGCATCACACAAAGAATAATGAGTGGGCTGTGTGAACAGGCCCTTAAAAAGCTACCTGCAGGCATAAGCTGAAATCTGTGTCACTTAGCCACATTCCTCCAGATCAGAGAACAGACAATCTTCCAGTTCATAAAATAGACACGTCTATGAGGTACACTGTAGACACATGCAGCAGTCAGCTCTCAAGAGGGGAAAAAAGAAAAAACAAACAATCTCTAGGACAAGATGGTTGTTGCATCTTAAGGCAACCCCTTGAAGGATAAAAAAGGAAAAAAAAAAACAGATTTTGCTGCAATCTTAAAGGTAAAGTTCACCTTTGGGAACACGTTACGTTACACGTCTTTAGGGTGAAACATGTAACAGGTTCCCTTAGCTGCAGCCGTGCCGCTGCCCACTGACATAGTACAGGGAGACGTTTTCAGATTTGAAAACCGAGTGGCCATGTGGGGCTCCACCCACAAAGAGTTCTGTGAATGAGTGCCTACAAGTCCCGGCAGCTTCAGCGGCTGTCAGCTTGTAGTATGGCAAGCAGATATTCTGACAAGTCTGCAGAAAACCTGCATGGCATCAGCAACCTACTGATCGCTGGTGCAATGCTTTCCAGGCTCCTGCAGACAAAAATAATAAATGCACTTTTACCTGCAAAAAATTGAGCATTTATTATTTTTTCTGCAACTAGAGGTCCTCAGTCTGATGGCCAGCATCATTCAACCCACTACCTCCGAGCTTAGGGCATCCTGGGCCCACTCCAGTCTCTTACTGGAAAGTAAAAGTCTTTTAGGGCCAAAACGCATTCCGGATAAGTTTTTGCTCACAGTTCACACCACACGCAGTTCTGGTGCAGTTTGCTATTTTCCAGTATGGTTCTGTGCAGAAAAAAAGCAGCATGTTCTACTTTTTTTTCTGCACCGGTGTGAACTAGGGCCATTGGAATACATGGAAAACACTATGCATGCATTTGTGATGCAGAAAAAAACTGCCCTGAACTGCATCTAGTGTGAACTAGCCCTTAGACTGCTTTCTCTGGTCAGCATACTTCTTGCCAGCACATGAATTGATACATTTCTTTTACTGCTATTTGCACTCCCACTTTAGCTCCTCAAAAAAGAGACTGCATGAGGCCAATACCAGGTCACATTTAGGTACTTGCATTAAAAGACACTTATTGATGTATTACAGTGCTGCATTAATACATCTTTCTACCTAAAGTTCAGCTTTTAAAATCAGTCCCTTCAAATGCCTGCACAGGTTCACCTGTATGTAGATTAAAACTATGGGGTCACATCCTTAACCCCTTCACACCTAAGGGTAAAACAATATAAATGCCTAAGCACAATTTTGCAACGTTGACATGTGTTAGTAAAATCGTACATATCATCACAACTACTTTGTACATCCAGGTGAATTATACCTTGTTTTTTTTCAGGACAAATTGGGCTTTCATTTGGTGGTAAATGGTAATAGATATCTCCCGATTTTTTTTTTATTATTAAAGGAAAACTGGCCCAAAATAGTAAAAAATAAATAAATAATTGTTTTTAATTTAGCTGTGTGTTTCTTGTTACTACCATAACCTACCACCAAACAACCCAAAATAAATTTTCCAGCTCTTAATGATCGCAGCGGTACCATATATGTGTATGTTATTTGTACCCATAGTACAGCCCAGAAAAAATAGTGCACATTTTGTTTTAGGTTTACCTAAAACACACTGACACTGATACAAATTTAAAAAAAAAAAAAAAAAAAGCCTTACCCTTTTGACCTTGACCTTTGAACACTAATCCTGGCACTAAACTAGATCAAACCTTGATCTAGGTATTTTTTCTTTATTTTTAATATTTATCTTTTTTTCCCCTCTATGCAAGGAGTTAGAGAGATACAATGTATCTCTCTCCTCCATTCATAGAGGAGAAAAAAAAACAAGGGGGACGGGCTATACAGTGACTGATCACTGTGATAGCCAATCAGAGGCTATCACAGCGATCATGTGGCCCAGAATCGAAAGTCCCAGGTCTCAATTGTTAGACCGGGACCCGGGGCTCTCAGTGACACCCCACTCTTTGTGCTGGGTGCGTACTATGCGGTGCACACCCAGCAGAAAGACAGGTATGCAAATATGCGGCCCCACAGATAAAAGCCCAGTTCTGTGAGGCCGCATATTTGTGTGACGTCGGTGCGAAGGGGTTAAGAAGACCATATACTGCTTGAATTTCTCCCTCCTCCCCAAGTGCCCACCATAGCAAGCCGCTTGCTATGGGGTCACTCATGCAGGCACTCTCCTGAGCCAGTTCCAGTTGTCTAGAGACACACAAGGCGCAACTCAAAGGTTTTTTTAACTTAAAAAATGGAACTTCAACCTAAAAAGGGCAAGTTCGGCTTTATACCCCTCCCCCCCCCCAGCTCACGGCATGTGCAGTGGGGCAGCTAGATGTGAAGCCACAAGGAATCATAGCCGACGACCCACAGTAAACATACCAGCACCGGGGACCCACAAAGCAGCGAAGAATTGGTTCAGGTGATGACAGCGCTGGACCCCTGGATTGGGGAGTGTCCTTTTATTTAAAGTCAGCAGCTACAGTATTTGTAGCTGATTTTTCTCAAGCAAGATGAAGAACTGATTTAATGTAGGGAATGCATCACGTTTAAACCTTCAGTCTTTAGAACCACTAACCAATCCAAATGCACTTTGACTACACAGTGAATGGTCAACACTAGAACGTCTGTATTTATGTATATTTTCTTTCACAATAGCAATTTATCAAGTTACAAGCAGAAGAAAATAAAAAAATCACATTAAACATGATAACTAAATAAACCACAACACACACTGCTGGTCTGCTAGTGTTTCATTTTTTTAATGGTATGTTTGTAGTATATAGTGATTGTTAATATAGTTATAAATATTAACTAGTTCTGTGTGTTAATATAGGTATTTTAGGCATAAATAAAAACTTGTAAGCTACCATTGGACAAGCACCCTGGCCTGACACAAGTATGAACCGAGTTGAAGTTTGTACACAAAATGTACCATAGAGATGACTGAATAGATTTGAGACAACATCGGACACCCATGTATTTGTATGGACTAGCGGATGATCATCTGTTTACATCCCTTAATGTCTGCATCAGTTAACATCCTTTTTACGAATGGAAGAAAATCGTATTTTTCTTCCGTAAAAAAAAAAAAAAACCATAACGGACGAAAAATGGGTGTAAACTGATGGAAACGGAAATAAGGTCGGTTTTTGCATTGGTAAAGGATGTAAAAAAAAAAAAATGGATGTAAACAATGAAAACTGGATGTAAACTGATCTGTTTTTTCTTGGGAAAAAAACGTGACTCACTGATGAAAAAAAAGGAGGGGGGAGAGATAGGGAGCTAAAGTTTGTGTATGGCAGGCTAGTACCAAATATCCTCTCTTCAATTCCCATTATTACCTCTCATGCTCAATTTACACGAAGCAAACTACTGATTTCAATGCAAAACTTGTCCACAGCTTCTTCATGGGTTTGATATTGAAGCCAATTTTATTTAACCACTTTCCTGCCGCCCTATAGCAGAAATACTGCTAAAAGGGCGACAGGGTTGCGCAAAACCACACAAACATACACACACGTGATTTTGCATTTCCGGGTGGGGGTGCGTGCCCTACCCATGCTGCTATTGGTGGCTTTAGCTGTCGATCACCGGGTGCCGGCCAGTGATTCCCTGTCGGCACCCGGCGATTGCCAGCTATCACTGATGGGGGAGAGACCTGTATGTAAACAAAACAGATCTCTCCACTGTCAGCTCCTGCACACTGCTTTGTATGGTTCTGCATAGCACAGCAATACAAAGCAATGTGCTGACAAAGTAAAGCGCACACACAGCAAATCAGCACAGTTAACCTTTTGTTCACCCCAGATGTTAACCCCTTCCTGCCCAGTGTCAGTGCTTTCTCTTAGCACTGATCACTGTATTAGTGTCAGTGGGGATGTCAGTGGCAGTTTCCCCCCCAGTGTCAGAATTCCCGCTGCAGTCCCGCAATAAGACGCTGATCACTGCTATTACTAGTATTTAAAAAAAAAAATTCCAGTATATATATACACACCGCCATTTGTAGACGCTATAACTTTCACATAAACCAATTAATTTACACATATTGGGATTTTTTTTAAGCAAAGCCATGTTTAATAGCGAAGTCAAAAATATATATTTTTGTTTTCTCAAAACTGTCGGTCTTTTTTTTGTTTATAGCGCAAAAAATAAATGCACAGGCAATCAAATACCACCCAAAGACAGCTCCATTTGTGGGAAAAAAAGGACAAATTTCATTTGGGTGCAGTGTTGCATGACCGCCCAATTGTCAGTTAAAGTAATGCAGCGCCGTATCGTGAAATATGACCTGGTCAGAAAGGGGGGTAAATCCTCTGGAGGGCAAGTGGCTAATGTTAACTTTTCTATTTTGAGTGCTTATACATAGCCTGGGGCAGGCATTTCAGGTAAGTACAGTTTATTTAAAAATTATTGCTGGGGTGGTGTCCTCTGGATCAACTGTGGGTGTAGGATTATAACTTTTTTTTTTTTTTTTTTTTTAATGGTTGAACTAGATAGACTTTTGTCTTTTTTCAGCCAGACTATGAAATTATGATGAGCCTCAAGAATAATAAAAAAAAGAGAGAAAAGGATTAGTGCTTAATAAAGGTGATCCTGAACCTATATCAAAATCAATATCCTATAGCAACGTCAACTCACCTGTACATGATCTATGGAAGAGTAGAGTTGCTAATCTAGACAGCTCTAAATTTCTCTCTCTCTCTCTCTCATAAAAAGGAGGTCTGTATTTTGCAGAACATAGTTGGGATGACTGATAAGGTGTCTTGATATATTAGCTCAGTGCAAGGACAAACGTTTTCAAGCAAGATCAAGAGGTACAGTAAGGAACAGAAATCATGGAGGGGTCTGAAATTCACATTGTAGGTGCATTCCCACTCTGAGAGACAGAATTTAACCATTTGCCGCCCGGCCTATAGCCGTTTGGCAGCCGCAAAAATGCATTAGCTTTCCGGGGTCTACGCCATTTGGCGTCCTCCCGCACATGCGCAGTTTGCGCGGTTGCAGAGCCGCGCAGCGGCGCGATCTGTCACCGGCCGTGTACCTCAAACACGGCCGATGACAGATCTGAGTACCGGCCCCTGTTGCCGGTACCATGTGACCTGCTGTGACCAATCACAGCAGGTCACATGACAGTTGTATACAATGGATGGCTTCATTCATGCCATCCATTGTATACTAGTGTCTAGCAGGTCACATGCACATGTCATGTGATTAGCTGTGGCCAAATCACAGCTAAGCACAAAAAAAAAAAAAAAACCTGAATGAATGGATGTCATTCAGATAAATGCTTGCTTATAGCAAAGTAATTCTTTGCTATAAGCAAATTGTGTAAAAAAAAAAAAAAAATACTGATCACTTCCCCAAAGTAGTACAATGTTACTATGGTAACATTGTACTACTTTGGTCATAGAAAATATGAAAAAAAAATCTTAAAAAAAATAAAAACAAATGTAATAAAAAAATAAAAAATATATATATATATATATATATATATATATATATATATATATATTTTTTTTTTTTTTTTTTTTCATACTGTCACCAGTCAGTATCCCTGATCACCGCCATGCCAGTTATATGATGATGCTGTACTGCACTGGTGACAGTATGTAAAAAAAAAATAAATAGTGAGAAAATTTTTTTTTATTTTTTCATTTTCCGAAAAATTAAGACAAAAAAAATACAACTTCAAAAAACTCGCCATTCCTCTTATGAAGTACGTCGGACTGTCTACTTTACAAAAAGGGGTCATTTGGGGGATATCTGTACTATTCTGACATTCCTGGACCTCAAGAAATTAGATTGGTCGTCAGTACTTCAGGACTGATCAATTTTCAGATATATCCCATAGTTTGTGAACTCTAACTTCCCTACAAACTAAATAATACATCCTAATTTGGGTTATTTTCACCAAAGACATGTAGCAGAATACATCTTGGCCTAAATTTATGAAGAACAATTATTTATTTGTAAACTTTTATAACAGAAACAAAGAAAAACATGGGTTTTTTTTTCCAAATTTTTGGTATTTTTTGTTAATTTAGCAAAAAATAAAAACCCCGGCGGTGATTAAATACCACCAAAAGAAAGCTCTAGTTGTGTGAAGAAAATGATAAAATTTTAGTTCGGGTACAATGTTGTATGACCGCGCAATTGTCATTCAAAGTGTGAGAGCGCTGAAACCTGAAAAATGGCCTGGGCAGGAAGGTGTAAAATTGCCCGGTATTGAATTGAAAAAACAAATTCAGGAAATCACATTGTATGATTTTTAAAGAATTTATTTGTCTTGCACTGCTGAACATAAGTATTTGAACACCTGAGAAAATCAGTGTTAATATTTGGTACAGAAGCCTTTGTTTGCAATTACAGAGGTCAAACGTTTCCTGTAGTTCTTGACCAGGTTTGCACACACTGCAACAGGGGTTTTGGCCCACTCCTCCACACAGATCTCCTCTAGATCTGTCAGGTTTCGGGGCTGTCGCTGAGCAACACGAAGTTTCAGCTCCCTCCAAAGATGTTCTATTGGATTTAGGTCTGGAGACTGGCTAGGCCACTCCAGAACCTTGATATGCTTCTTACGGAACCACTCCTTGGTTATCCTGGCTGTGTGCTTCGGGTCGTTGTCATGTTGGAAGACCCAGCCACGACCCATCTTCAATGCTCTGACTGAGGGAAGGAGGTTGTTGCTCAAAATCTCACAATAAATGGCCCCATTCATCCTCTCCTTAATACAGTGCAGTCGTCCTGTCCCCTTCGCAGAAAAGCACCCCCAAAGCATGATGTTACCACCCCCATGCTTCACAGTAGGGATGGTGTTCTTGGGATGCAACTCCTCATTCTTTTTCCTCCAAACACGACGAGTGAAGTTTAGACCAAAAAGTTCTACTTTGGTCTCATCTGACCACATGACTTTCTCCCATGCCTCCTCTGGATCATCCTGATGGTCATTGTCAAACTTCAGACGGGCCTGGACATGTGATGACTTGAGCAGGGGAACCTTCCGTGCAATGCATGATTTGAAACCATGACGGCGTAGATCTTGCATGGAGCCCCAGTCCGAGGGAGACTGACAGTCGTCTTTAGCCTCTTCCATTTTCTAACAATTGCTCCAACAGTTGATCTATTTTCACTAAGCTGCTTGGCAATTGCCCCGTAGCCCTTTCCAGCCTTCCTTGTGAAGGTCCACAATTTTGTCTCTGGTGTCTTTTGACAGCTCTGTAGTCTTGCCCATGGTAGTAGTTGGCGTCTGACTGACTGTGGGGTGGACAGGTGTCTTTAAAGAGCTCAGACAGGTGCTACTAACTTAGATTAATGAGTGGAGTAGAGGTGGACGTTTTAAGGGCACAGGAACAGGTCTTTGAGAGCCAGAATTCTTGCTGTTTCTTAGGTGTTCAAATACTTATGTTCAGCAGTGCAAGACAAATAAATTATTTACAAATCATACAATGTGATTTCCTGAATTTTTTTTTAAATTCTGTCTCTCAGAGTGGGAATGCACCTACAATGTGAATTTCAGACCCCTCCATGATTTCTAAGTGTGAGAACTTGCAAAATCGCAGGGTGTTCACATACTTCTGTTCCTCACTGTATATCGAAGTGATTCCAGAAAATGTATTTAGAGGAGGTGGCTGCAGCATTTATGCTTTTTATTTCCTCATGCAAAGGGTTGTAAACTGCAACAGAAACTTTTTGTTTTGGGGTTTAAATACACTTTAATGCAGAACTCTGGGCAAAAAAATTTTTTCCATGTCCCTGCTGCTGATCTCATACCTTCACCGAATATGTCCTCCATCTTCTGATTCATTCAGTAGTTGCTCTGAAATAAGCTGATGATTTACAAATCAAACTGTTAATCCCCTGTGGCTTCCTGTTTGTAAGACCAGTGCCTACTATTCCTCCTATTACCCCAGCCACTGGTCTGGCCCAGCCCCTCTGTAGTTCTTTCTCCAGTAAGTTGTGATGCATTTCCTCCCTGCTCACCATAGTGGGTGGAGTCAGACTCCTGGTCTGTACCTCCCACCCAGGTGTGCTAAGAATGACAGCTCAGGACACTCTGGTCTGTCCCACCTCCTTTAGCTTCAGCTAGGAGTCTCTGCACCTCCTCCACTAGCAACAGTGTATATACTATACATACTAGGGATGCACCCATATAATCGGCGGCCGAAAAGAGCGTTATTGGCATTTTCCGACAGGAAAAAAAAGTGCTGATAATGGCCACCAAAAACACAATTTTATTTGGGATTTTGACTGCAATTTTGCTACGTTTTTATCCCTGATTTTGCCACAATTTTACCCAGACTTTTGGCCAGGAATATTGCCACAATTTGATCACGTTTAGGGTGCTTTTTACGCAAGTCATGCAACTCAAAAATCAAAACCGCAGTGTGTGTTTTTGATGTGCTTCTGCGTTATTTCAATGCATTTCAGACCTGCTTCACACCAATGCATGTGTTTTGTCCGTTTTGCAGTGTTTTTTGCACATACTTTTATGAGTTTTTTTTTTCTTTTTTTTTGGCCAGCTTGTTACTGAGTAGATTAAAAACCACAAAACACATCAAAAATGTAAAATGTGTGCGTTTTTTTAAGCAGCTTCAATACATATCAGGCCAGGTTCAGAAAAAAATTAATGCAGTTTGCGTTTTGCTCATTTTGCATTTCTGTATGTGCGTTTTTGGTGTGTTTTTTTAAATGAGTTTCACTTTTGCCAACTTGTTGCTGGGCAGATTAAAAATGCAGCTTAAGGCTCCATTCACATTAGGGCATTTCAAATTGTGGGTGAAATTGCCGTGAATCGAAAACGTGCTGTAAAAATGTGAAAACGTGCAAGCGAGAGTTCAGGTACCATCCATTTCAAAATGCATCAAAAACACCAAAAACACACATGCAAAACAGTGCAAAAAAAGGACAAAAACGCAAACTGCGTTGGTTTTTGCATTTTCTGAACCAGGCCTGAAATGCATTGAAAAATGCAGCAAACACACACGTGGTACGTTTTTGATGTGTTTCGCGTTTAAAATGCAAAACCCATTCCTAAAGGCATTGCAAAAACGGACAAAACACACTGCATTAGTGTGAATCAGGCCTGAAATACATTGAAAAAGTAGAAAAAACACGTGCTGCGGTTTTGATGTGTTAAGTCACATGACCTATGAAAAATGCACCCTAAACGTTATAAAACTGTGGCAAAGTTAAAGGTAAAACAGCAGCAAAACTGTGGGTAAACTGGCAGCAAAACCGCAGTTTAAATTCCAGGCAAAACTGTGGAAAAATCACGGGTACAATTGTGCTAAAATTTGGGGTAACATCCGTTCCGGGTAAAATCGTGAGTAAACTTGCGTCAGAACTCTGGGTAAAACCACGCCAAAATCGTGTGTAAAATCGCAGGAAAGCTCCTGTCAGAATTCTGGGTAAAATACAGTAAAGTTCCAGGGAAAAAAAAATTGCTGCAAAATTTGTGGCAAAACCACAGTTAAAATTGCAACAAAATGGTGCCAAAATCTCAGGTAAGATCACAGCAAAGTTGCAGCAATTAGTTCCTATTCTGTTGTGACTATAGGGTGAGTGATCACATGTGAGTATAGCAGTGGCAGTTGTGGAATGTGTGGGTGTGTTTTCTGTTGAAGTGGGCGAGTACACATTCAACATGTACAGGCCTAGTGTACCCACCCACAATCACTACAATTCCCAAAGGTTGATGGGAAGTGTGGTTTCCTAAGAGGAGAGGAAAGGAGATGATGTAATCCCTGCTGTTACTCCTCCTCCTTGGCCGAACAGAGGCTGTTATTTTTTGAATTACAGAGAGGACTTACTAAAAACAGTTTAATAAATTTGTGAAATTCCTTACCATTGAACAGAAAACTACAATGGTAAGGAATTTTACAAATGTATTAAACTGTTTTGTGTAGGGTGGTGTACGAATGTTGCTTCACAAAAAAATATGCAACTAGGCCAAACATGAGGCAAGACCTCAATTACTCACAGAGTGAGCCCTCAGAGATTGGATGAAACCTGGGGATTTACTATGGCTGTATCTCCATTTCCAATATTGGGAGACCTATTACAGTGCTTATTCTGTGACAATCAGATCTCAGTAAAAGCATACAAAAACAGTGTGATAAACCACCTCTTAATGTGGTTATAAACCCTTACATATACCCAGCGAGGCGACTAGCATCAAGTGATACACTGAGATGAAGCAAAGCCTCCTACAAAAGCTGTAACTGCTTATCTGCAGTCTTCTCTTCATAGTCCAGAATTTATAAAGCTTGTCTGATCTTTCACAAAACAGGGCAGAGAGCTGAAATTATACACTGCAGTGCTCAGTGAGGAGAGCTCAGAGCTGACTGGAGGGGAAGGGTAGGGCAGGGTAGGGACACCCCTCCCCCCCGCTTCACGCTGCACACAGAAACAGAGCTGAGACTGTCAATCACAGGCTGTGTGCTGGAGTCACCTAATCTTTTTACCTCTTGGTGTCAAGAAAATGTGTCAGAAGTGACTCATGCAGATAGAGAAATGAAGCAGCAGATAGAAACAACACATAATCCTGACACAAGTCCACACCAGGGGTGCACCGAAAATTCAAATTCAGGGTGCACTTGGACGAAAACCAAACCCAAAATGGACACAGACACTGGCCTGTGTAGTAATCTATCATCGGCCGCGTCCCATGGACAAAGCCAGACAGATTGTGCTGGAGGGTTTCAGCTCGGCCATTATTGTACAATAGGCCAGGTTGGGAGAAGTTAAACGGTGTCCCTTGCGCACCTGACATCCATCCCATGCACTGCCCATGCATCTGACACCCAGCCCATGAACCGGACACTGTCAGGGTGTCAGGTGCATGGGCTGTGCAGGGGATCGGTGTCAGGTGCGGGGTTTGTGCAGGGGATGGGTGTCACGACACCCATTTTATCCATAGCCTGCGGCCCCTGAAACCAGTTCCATGCATAGCCTGCTCCCCTCATCGTGTAGCAAACTTAAAAGCAGCCCAGCTCGCACCATCCAGTGGCGTGGTCACTCACACTGTGCATGTGCCAAGGCATCACTGCGCAGCAGTGCCTCCCTCCTGTAAGAGGAGGGGTCAGCGTAACCCTCATCTCTCCCTGGTCAGAACGGAGCAGGACAGAACCAAGATGCAGTGGCACTCTCAATCTCCTTTCCTCTACAGCACTGGCCAAAGGACATTTTCAGCATCTGTATCGGTTAATTTTTTTAAATCGGCAAAATGCCGATAGGGCTTTATTTCAGCCAACACAATTCAGCAACCGAAATTTCACTGCGTCCCTAGCACACACACTGTAGAGATATGCTTTGTTCATGTTTCATGTCCGAGGTTTATAACCGCTTTAAATGAAGCTAAATGTATAATACCACGATACTGGAAAAGGGATTCATGTGCCACAGTGTGATTGGAAATTGGATGTAGGTAACAAAATCATAGAATCAGAATGTTGGATTTTCATGTGCAACAAGAGCTAAGACGAATTCTCCAAATTCTGGGCTTGCTGGATTAATTTCTCTCTCAAATTTAGACAATCCGGATTACTCAAATACTGCTTATTCCATAACCGTATATTCCTATCAAAGTAAAACCCTCAAGCACGTCCATATAGCTCACTGTTATACAAACTGCTACTCCGTGTTTTTTTAGTATCCTGATAGCCCAAATGAATGACCAGACTTAAGAATCAAACTCAGAACCCATCTATTGTTATTTTATTTACTAAATCTTTTAAGGAATGTGTTAAATTCTGTCCTATATTTGTTCTTTTCCCCCTGTCTGCTTCCTTTGTTGTGTATTAGTAGGAAGGTGTAGGTTCTTGGGACCAGTCTAATGACTCTTCCTACTGTTGGAATAACTATCCTCTATGAAACAAAACCAAGTGATTTGATTCTACTGAATCCTTTAACATCCACTGTACACCAATACTTTATATGTTGAATAATCGAACTGGACAAAAGTTATTTCCACACTAAGTAATCCTTTTGTGTACCAGACTCCAGATCATAACATTCAACATTCTTTTTAATGACCTGTGCTTTCTACTGGTCTATACCTTGTGCTACACATTGTATTGTACATTTTTCAAACGTTTCCCTACTACTGACTTATGCCTTGTTTGCAGCATCCGTGTGGAAATGACCACCTTAACAGATACATGGTTTTTGTTCTATGTCAAAGATGACCCTCCCCAAGTATGGTGACTGATGGGTAGAAATCATCAAAAAAAAAACAGGAGATTTTCACAAAAGGACAAAATTACAAAACTTAAACATAGGCAGGGAGCTTCTTGTCTGCAGGTCCTCAGGAACAGCTTTCTCCTAAGCATAGCGAATGGGAAGCAGCAAAGTAGAGAGACCACAAAACCTCACTTCAACTCTCGTGAGACTAGAAGTCACAGGACACAGAGCCTAAGATTTGGCACCAGATATACAGCTATGAGGCTGGAACCACAGGATTTCATTTTTGGAAGAATTCCAATTAAAAAGGAGGTAGACTTTTCAGTGTACTTCTTAGACAAATTAACATTTCTAGTAACTTCCTATAACAATTTTGTTTTTACATTAAGCCCAGATTTACCCTGATGTGTGAAGGAATTTGCATCAGTTTCTGTGCGATTTTCAGACCGCATCATAACTGGACCCTATTCATATGAACCACTGCAGGTGTGTATTTTAAGTTGACACTCCCAAAATCAGTTCGCAAAACACGGTGAGATGTGCAGAATCGGATAGCATGGGTGTGAACACCCATGTGATCCAATTCTGGTTAAGACAAAAAAAAAAAAAGGGTCCTGTACTTTTTTTCATGCAGATGTAGTGCGCATTGATCCATACAAAATGTACGGCTCAAATTGCACCACACAGAAATTGCATGTGATTTGCACAGGAACGCGGTGCGATTCTTGTGCGAATCACATGCGATGTGCCGCACCACACCAGTGTGAACCTGGGGTCTACTTACAACTCCACAAAAAGTAATTTAAAATTTGCTGACATACATTGAGTGTACCAAGAGATTAAGAAGGTGTCATACATCACCTTGCACTTCAATTTACTGGGTCAACCAGAGGAGAGATACAGCTCTCCTACACAGCAGTTGCTCTTCTCCAATGACTATTCATAGGAAGCTACAGCTTTTGTGGATGGATTCACAGAGTGCAAACAACTCTTCTGCTGTATACGAATGCTGTAAGTATAGCAATGGCAATTTGTGTGGATTATATTCCCGCATACAGCAGGAATTCATTTTGGAATGTCTTGAATACCTATTATCACACAACTACTTTTCTTTTGATGGTGTTTTTATTTCCAACAATGTGGGGTGGCGATGGGTGACAGGTTTTCATCCTCTCTCGCCAACCTCTACATGGGTTGGTGGGGAGAGGGTGAAGATATTTGGACCTGACAACCCATTATGTCCCTACATCCAATTTGTTAGGCACTACATAGATTATTTGATCTTCATCTGTTCCGGTGAGTTCAGGGATTTGGAAGGTTTTTTGTCATATCTCAACGACAATGAACTTAACCTCAACTTCACTAGACAGATGAGTGATCATAATATTAATTTCTTGGATGTCACACTAAAGGGTTATGAGGGTGCAAATTTAACCAGTTTGTATAGGAAGCTCTTATCAGGCAATATCATTCTAAGAGCTAACTCAGGACATCCCAAACACAGAGGGATTCCCGTGGGACAGTCCCTACGATTGCATAGGATTTGTAATAAGGATGAAGATTTCAATAGAGAGGTGACACATGAGCGATCACTTTTTACAGAGAGGTTATCCAGTGCCCATGATAGATTGTTCTGTGGATATAGCCAACAATACTGACAGGAACAACTTAATAACAAATGGAGAGGAGCCGTTCCAGACAAGGACCACCGGTTTTCTTTATTTTCAGCCTAGAGTTTGGGAGGATTAAAAAGGATTATTGAGCACCATCTTCCCATACTTCTGAGTGATGACGTTTGCACAAATATTGTCCCACGTACTAAAAAGATTTCCCGATGAGCACCAACTTTGGGCAATACTCTGTCCTCTAGCTATTTCGCCAGTAAAAAACTCATGAGAACATGACTGAGTTTTAAGGGTAACTATAGGTGTGGTATAGACGGCTGTCCCTGTTGCTCCAGTATTAAGAAATGGGAGGAATTTAGATCCACGGTTAGTAACAAGGTTTACGGGATCAAGTACTTTATCAACTGTAATACTAAGCATCTAATATATTTGATCACCTATAGAAGTTGTGAAGTACAATATGTTGGTAGGACAACTAGGAGGCTACAAGATCACTGCCATGAGCATGTTTATGCAATACAAAAGAATTATTCTACCAATGTCGCTAATCATTTCAACAGTGCTCATGGAGGTGACCTTAGTGCTTTGAGCATACAGGGCATTGAGAGGGTGGACAAGTCTCCTAGGGGAGGAGATGGCTTTAGATTGCTGTGCAAACGTGAAGTCTTTTGGATTTTTTTTTAATTTGCGTACACGTTTTCCTAACAATTTGAATTTTGAATGTAATCTTACCCATTTTTATAAGTGGCTTCCTTGCCCAGCCATGGCCTCACCCCCATCCCTCTCTGTGATTATGTTTTACCAGCTTTTTGAATACACACATTTGACTATATGTGTTTATTTGGTGCTGAACTTTGATTATTCTCTGTGTCTCTGCCCGTTCCATCACCTTATTGGCCTTTCTGGTCTTTATTATATCTGGGATGGTGAGGATAGGACAGAGACTTTGTTTTTGATCTGAGGCACATCTATTTTTATAATATGTATATATCGTATTTGGGATAGATCCAATCTACATAACTTTTATACATGATGTGGTATTTTCTTCATGGTATGTTTTGTGTTTCTTCTTCCCAGATATTCTTTACATCTTTATTTTCATTTTTATCTCCATTGTGCGACACGGGAAATCTTGCACAGATCCTTTGGGTTGGTGTATTGCACTTTGGGGGTGATAAAATTGTTGTTAGTTGCAGAACTGTCTTTACCTTTAAATCGGTGTGGTGTAGCAGGAGGTGGACCCAGTGTTTATTAGGAGGAACAGCTGGTGCTAGCGTCTAAAACCAACACTTTGTCCATAGGTTCACTAGGTAATGAAAAAGCACCATCTTTAGCATGAAACACGTTTACCTGCTAGTCCCCCACTGTATTTCCACTGGCAGTATTGGTTTTATCTTGGTTTAATAAAGTGGATTGTTTGGAATACAGCCGATCAAATTTCCTTTGTGCTCATCTATGCAGCACACAAGCTGGGATAGCACCTAGAGGGGGATTTGTGCTTGGAACTAGGAGTCTCTCTACCTTGAGCAGCAGTAAACATATATAGTATTGGCAATAATATCTGTGACCAATTAGCGCAGGGAGGGGAAGATAGAGAGGTGAAGGGAAGATAAAGAGGTGAAGGGAAGATAGAACCATTATGTATACTAGCAGATTTAAATGCACTATCCAGTTGAAGCCAAACTCTAGCTACTACTTTATAAGCAGTTCCCTCCCACCCTTTAGGAATAAAGCTTTTACAAAAAGCTGATCAGTGTAGGCACCCCTGTTTATAGTAAATGGTTTATCTCAATTCTGTAACCAATAAATTCTACTGGAAAACATGTTCTATTTTTATGCAGTGATCCAGCCCATACCTCTGTCTTTTTTTTTTTTAAAAAAAGATCACATCTAAGAATTGGTAAGGTGAAATGTTTGCTTTTGAGTTTAATACTACCTTAAAACCCCATACTGTGGTGTACCAATTTTCCATTAACAGAACACTGTAAACACTCATACATTATAAATAGTGACCGTGTGTTTACCGATTGTGCCATGTTGGTGATATGATTATCTCCATTCTTTTCACCTGTATCATCCTAGGGAACCTAAAGTTTGAATCTGGTTTATATAACAAACCAATCCCCTATCTCTGTTAATAACCACTGTGAGCACCACATTACAATATCAATGCAAACTGGTTGATGGCTGTCCTCCTGCAACAACCAGACTTAATGTCAACTATCACAATTTAAACAATCACATTCCCTCTGAACACTCAGCTTTTCCATCATCTGTTTTTTGTTTTTTTTAGTAAATTGGGTCAGATTGAGGACCTGCTATAACATACAGTCTTTGCATCATATAAATTAAGGGCTCATTCACAGCCTAGTGCAGAGACATCAGTTTTTCTGCACGCATTCTGCAAAGGCACAACAAAATCAACTGTTCTCTATGTACCCTGTCCACATCACAACACTAGTATCAGGAGTAGATTTTTTTTTTTTTTTCTTTTCCCTAAACAGGAATCTGCAACATGTATAAAACTAATTGGAGCACACATGAAAACTGAAGTCTCTGCAAGTGAAATCTGTGCGTCAGTTTCCATCAGTTTTTCTGCACATATGGTGTGAATGAGGCCTGATACTTACAAAAGCCTCCCAGTCTCCACTACGATTTCTGGATCGTTGGGTAAAAGACCTACACACTAACTTCTCTCCCATGACTAGATCTAAAATCCTCATGCTTGCCTATAGGTTTCTGGCTACTAAGAAAATCAGGTCACAGACTTGTGACAAGGTGGTATTGCACTCCCCTATTTACTCTTCAGTACCCACGTCCTGCTGGAGATGTGAGACAGATTATTAACCTCACATGCTTTTGTCATGATCCATACTCTAGTCCTTCTGGACTCAAATACACAAGATTGCTCAAAAATTTATAGGTCGCTGAATACTCATGGATCCCATATATTTTCTTCACCACAATACAGTACCTCTAAAAATTTACAAAGTCAGCTATTTCACACTTGTTAATGCAACATATTCCTGGATACCAGCAATTTGGAAGGCCCTGGACTAACAATAGCTGAATTGAGTCAAGAGTATCAAATTGATGGAAGATCTGACCAATTCAAGCAAAGGTTCAAAAAACAAAATTTAGTACTACTGGTTTTGATTAGTTCTACTAGTTAGAGTTTTCATGTACAGATGAATACAAAAATAGTTAATCTCAAGGTGAAGATTTTCTCACACTGATACACACATTTAAGCATAACAGGGCATCTGTTTAGCCCCTCTCAATGCCTTTTCTCATGGCAAGAGAAGAGAGGCTTAAAAATCAAACAAAACAAAAAAAACCTCCTGCACCTAAAGTCGCATATTGCACATGCATTTATGTGTTCATGGATTTCAGTAGACAGCATTTTTTCTGTTCTTCAGCTCCTGAACCGTGAAAGATCTTGTGGTATGTGGATCACAATATAGTGGCATATGCAGATGACCTCCTTTTCTACATTACCAAGCCGAACACTTCCCCACCAGCCCTCTTGAGATAGATCCTCTCTTATGTTTACTTATATGAATTCAAAGAGAATGTAAACCCTATACAGATGACCTCCTGTTATACATTATCAACCCCCTGGTCTCTATTTCATCTGAGGAGTTTGGTGCTATGAGTAACTTTAAAGTGAACTATAAGACTGAGGCCTTGAATATCTCTTTACCCAATCTTCTGTATCTCAGTTATGTAGTAACTTTGCCTTTAAATGGCAACCAGCTGCTATCAAATATCTTGGCATTAAAATTCCTTTGCTATTGTCCACTATGGCAGAACTTAACTATATGCCCCTTCTCCAGATCTTACATACCTGTCTTGGTAAGAGCACCATTAAAATGGGCATGCTACCAAAATTATTATAGACCTGCGCCTTCATTTGGCGACAAAGTCCAGAATTCGACCTGCTATCCTTTCTTTACCTAAATGCAGGAGTGGAGAAGCCCTGCTCCACTTGCTGCTTTATTTTCACTCTGTCCTCTGCAGGCTAGCCAGATGTCTGTGGACCCCCCCTTTCTTGGCGCAGGCACGCTCCAGTCCAGTCTCAGTACCCACTGCCCATTAGTGGAGAGTGCCACCAGTCAGAGCCAGGTGTTCTCAGTAGCGAATGGGCAGGGGAAGTGGGGGGGGGGGGGGGGTAGCAAAAAGTACTCTTCATGGGGAGAGATCTGGGGGCCATAAGACCCTATATCCCTCCTCTGCCCTGAAAAGCATTTGATCACAAGATCGGTGTGATCAAATGCATTCCATTTTTACAAATGGCGCCATTTCCATGCGGGAAAGGGATGTATGCTCATTGCTTCCTGTTTTCTATATCAGAGATGAACAGAGTGGTGCTGGTCTTTGTCCGCCTTTAAAATCAGCCAGCAGAAGCATTGCCTGGTTGTTCAGGTGTCCTGGATTGGACAAGCTCTGTCTCCCCAGTGGATGGGGACTCGGACAGGACAAGGCTGCTGATAACAATAACTGAATTAGAACAAAAATCAATAAAAATTAAATATATCATCTGCATTTAACAATAATCAGATAATATTTCCAACAAATATATATTTATATATTAAGTAAAATGAAAATTGTATATCTGCAAATAATCAGATTACAACAGATACAATTAAAAATATCAAAATAAATGCAAATATAACTAAAAATAGATATATTTTATATAAATTAAGTAAAAATTATTTAATACATAAAATCTGCAGAAAATAAAAAAGATTAATTAAAATAAAATACAAAATTAAAACTAAAATAAAATAAATAATTTAAATATATATTTCTGTAGAGACCTGTAATCATAACTACAATAAATATAAATAAATTACATTTATCTTTGGATGAGGATGTCTAGAAAGGGGTAGTGGTAAGGTTCACGAGTCCTCTCAGCTGTGCAGATGTGGTGAGAATTATTTTAAAAACTGCTTTTTGTAACTTTATTCTACATAAAACATTTAACAGTGTCATTCCATAAGCTAATGTACAAGAGGTGTTTAAGTGCAGAATTAGGGGCAGGGAAACTGGTGGTGAGTAACTTAAGGCCTGGCTAGTAGCTCATAACTTGAAATTTTGAGCCCTGGCGTAGTCAGTTCGCTAGCTGTACTGCAAACTCTGTGTGCTCTCCTCCAATGATCAGGCTTCTGCTTGTAGGCCTTTTCCCCCCTGCACAGCCATTAACTGGGAAGTCCAGTGTAGTGCGGTTTCTTCTCCGCTGAATGGGTTGTTTTACAAAAAAGGTGAGGGTTTACATATACTTTAAAATAGGAGGCACTGAACATCTCTATACCAGCTAAGACCCTTTCATCTACACATCTCAACTCCCTGTTTATTTTTTTTAATGGCCTGGTCTGACCAACATTCAGAAACCATAATACCAGGAAAATTTAACTCTTCAAATTGAACCTCCTACCAGTCATGCAGTCCTTGAAAGGCAACCTTGAGAAGTGGAAACACTTGGCCTTGTCTTGGTTTGGAAAATGCAATGTATTAAAATATGAACAAAGTGTTCTATCTTCTATGCTTGTTACAAGCCTTACCCATTCGGGTCCGAGACCTTCTTTAGATTAATCCGCACTGACTTTACCACGTTTGGCAAGGGAAAACAGATTGCATCAGTAGGGACAACTTAATTAGATTTAAACTTAGGGAAGGACTGGGCTTTCTGGACATGATCATATACTACACAGCTGTACATATGAGAATGGTGGACGAATGTAAACAGAGCACACAAATCTAGAGCAGGACACCACATCTATACCGGTCTCACAATACAGAGCAAGTGCAGTCTGAAAAAGTCACCCCTGAAGCATAGCGTAGGCTGCCAATAATCCTGCACACAAGCACGGACTATACATAGGATTGTCATCTGCCTACGCTGTGCAAGACCGGTACTGGTGTGGTTGATGTGTATTGGTATGTTTGGCTGGGGGGAGATTTAACACTGCCATTTTTTTTTTTGTAAAAAAGGACGACAACAGGTTGATGGGGGAAGGGGGTTTTGCTGTCTCAGTCAGGTGTGGATTCCAATAGAGTATTGTGCACATTAGCATACAAATGTGACAATTTTCCTTTCTATTTTTTAAAACAACACTGCCTGATTTGCAGCGTTTTCCCTCCCCTATGACACCATTTATAGGTCATCTAAAATGTGCCCCAGAGCTCTCAGATGGGGTGATTAGGTCCTGGATGGAGATGGGGTGATTAGGTCCTGGATGGAGATGGGGTGATTAGGTCCTGGATGGAGATGGGGTGATTAGGTCCTGGATGGAGATGGGGTGATTAGGTCCTGGATGGAGATGGGGTGATTAGGTCCTGGATGGAGATGGGGTGATTAGGTCCTGGATGGAGATGGGGTGATTAGGTCCTGGATGGAGATGGGGTGATTAGGTCCTGGATGGAGATGGGGTGATTAGGTCCTGGATGGAGATGGGGTTCATAAGAGCCTCCAACTTTTTTTAATGTTTTTTTTTAGATCTTTGGCAAGACCTGTAGTCCTGTACCAGCATGACAAACAATTTCTGCAGCAAAGTGACTTGTTCTGTGATGTAAGGCCCATAAAAAAGGTACTCTACTGTATATTTTGTGAGCGTGCTCAACACTACATCCATTCAGGCAACAGTTCACCCAAATACTGCAACTCCCAGGCATTTCAAACAGTAGCTATCTATCCTAAAATTTGACATCTAGGAAACACTGTAAATCACTACTTCTGAATGTTAGAAGGGCTTGCATACCAAACACATAAACCCCACCTACAGTAGCTCAATGGTTTGCCAGGGTTAACAATATACAGCATATGGAACACCTTACTTCTGCCCCTGGGGACAAATCAGAAGTTCATAGAGTCACATAGTTTTACTGGAAGCAGTTTGAACTATCACCCAAAATATTTGTAATACTCTCCTATTTGTAAGCTCTCCTCTCCGTTGACTGTTCTCTAGGTCCCCACCCTTGCCCTTTTCTCTCCTCCTCCCCCCCCAATCACTGTAGCTCTAATCCTCCATGCCCTGTACTCATTCTTCCCTCCCTAGACCTTAGTGATCTTCCCCACTGAATCTCACCCTTAAGGTGGTTAAAAGGTCTCAAGTTTTTTCACCTTCATGCTTGAAGGTAAAAAAAACCTTCAGTGTGCCCCTCCCCCTTACCTGAGTTCACTCTTGATCCAGCAATGTCCACTAGAACCTCAGTTCCCTGGGAACTCTGGCTCCCGCTGCTGCCTCAGCCAATTGAGAGTGAATCAGGAAAGGGAGGGATCAAGAGCATGCCTGCTCAGGACCCCCCCCCCCCCCCCCCATAGCAAGTTGTATGCCATGGGGGCACCCAACAGGAAACAGCAGCCAGCAGTACTGGCGGGGGACCCAAGAAGAGGAGGATCCGGGCTGCTCTATGCAAAAGCACTGCACAGAGCAGATAAGTAGAGAATTTTTCTTTCCTTTTTTTCCTTTATTAAAAACAAAAACACACAAAAAGACTAGTATAAACCAACTCCTATATAAAAACTCCAAAGAAAATTAAGTCATCACCTAATTTGTGGAGCTACCCATGAACATTCCCTTCCCTTTATACTATATTATGCACCAATACATGTATGCTGAATTGTTTTTGTGACAGTGTACTACTCCATATTTAGTGCTTTGTCAACTAATTTTTTTGAGTCCTGGTAAAAATCTTTTAAAAATGGTCAATTCTCTCTATGGGCGGATTCACACTACTGCATTGCAGTAAAGTGTGTTACTGTGATGCACTGAAAATGCATGGGTATATACGCATTACTATACATTCAGACGCACAAATACAAGTATTGCGCCTGTACACCACACAAATTGAGTACGGTTGGCATTGCATTCCCAGAAATGGTGCATATTTTAGTTATCACATACTGCAATATTGAGATTGGGCTATAAACGAAACTAGTCACTGAAGAAACACTGGAGGGAAGGCTTGTTTCCACACTAAGAGGAAAGAGACAGGACTGTTAACTGCCCAGGTAGGCATCACACATTAAAAGCAAGGAATCTTTATTACGTATACGTTTACACGGTTTAGGTGAAGGCTTGACAAGAAATTACATTGAATCTAGGAGCAAGTTTTTTTTTTTTTATTATTTAACAAAGCTTTATTTTCAAAGACAAAACCCCTTCTCTCATGTAGCCCTGATGTGCATCTTTACATGCAGAATAAAACCACATAGATGCACAATACAGGTTTACACACAGAATACATTGAGGTGCCAGCATTTGCAGAAGAATAAAACCCAAAAAACAAACTTTAGCGCTGCTGCAGGTAAGCAGCAGAGCTAAAGTAGTTTTTTTTTTACCCCCCCCCCCCCCTTTTTTTCAGCCATTTCAGACTCCATCAGTCATGTGACCATCATGTCACATGCCTGATCAAGCGGTCCTGAGTGGCTCCAAAACATTTCCTCAATTATGATAGAAAAGCTGAATAAAGCTTTGGACCCGTTCTGGGGATCCATGGTGTGCTGGTGACACTTCAATGGAAATGCATCAATATGGCATCTACAAGCATTTCTGATTTGTTTTTGCGTGCGATTTGTGCTGGTTGTTAGGAGCACCAGCCAGCATCCTAACAATGAGTCATCCCTGCTGTCGGTGGGGGAATCCTGCCGACAGCAGTACGAAAACAGAAAATTTAAGTCATCATGCACACTGGATGTTTTTACAGCGGCTGTTTTTGGCTTTTGACGTTTTTTCTACAGCCACTAAACTCCCCAGCATGTTATCCTATGTGTCCATGCACACAGTGTAATCAACGTTTTTTGGCAGGGGTGGTTTTTGGCTGGAAAAAAACCCCAAAACTAGTGGGTTTCTATGGAGTTTTTTAGCTGCAAAAACACTAACACTGAAAAACGCAGCAAAACAGCATTTTTGGATGGTGTTTTGACCAATAAATATATTTTTTGGTAAAAAAAAACCTCTAAATGCAAAAAACACCAACACACACACCTCCCAACCCATACCTGGCCCTTCAGGGTGGGGTTGCCCCCCAAATCTATGATGGACCTTTACCCAACCATGCAGCCCAGCAAGCCAGGAAAAGGGGGGAGGCGAGAGCTTCCTCCCCCAACCATACCAGGCCATATGCCCTGAAGGACCTCGTAAGGGTTTGGCAGCCTGCACACTTTTACACACACGATTTTGTATTTCTGGATAGGGGGTGTGCGTGCACCACCCTACCCGCGCCGCCATTGGCGGCTACAGCTGTCAATCCCTGGGTCCTGGCCGTAGATTCTCCGCCTGCACCTGGTAATCGCTGAGGAACACTGACAGGGAAGAGGTCTGTATATAAACAATACAGATCTCTCCCTGTCAGCACCAGCAATAGCAGAGCAATACAAAGCATCGTGCTTACACCGTAAAGCACACACAGACAACATAGTAAAACAACATAGTTAACCCTTTGATTGCCCCAGATGTTAACCCCTTCCTGCCCAGTGTCACTGGGGATGTCAGTGGCAGTTAGTTCTCCCCCAGTGTCAGAATGCCTGCCCACAGTCCTGCTATAGGTCTGATCCACACCATTACTAGTATTAATAAAATAAATTCCAGCATATATACACCGCCATTTGTAGACGCTATAACTTCCCTGTAAACCAATTCATTTACGTGTATTGGGATTTTTTTTTTTTTTTTAAGCAAAGACATGTAGCAGAATACATTTTGGCCTTATTTATGGCAAAATTTTCATTTTTAAATTTTATTTTTATTGGATATGGTTTTATAGGAAAAAGATTTTCTCTGCTTCAAAATTGTCCGTCATTTTGTTTATAGGAAAAAAAAAACCCACCAAGAACAAAAAATTTAAAGAAGAAAACCCACAGGCGATCAAATGTCACCAAAAGAAAGGTCCATTTGTGTGTGTGGGGGGGAAAGGACAAATTTAATTTGGGTGCAGCGTTGCATGACCGCGCAATTGGAAGAGGGGTAAATCCTCATTTGTCATGGGAAATCAGAATCCCCCCCATCTTTCATCAGCAGCGAACGCATTGTTAGGACACCGGCAGGTGCTGACTCCTTAACCAATAACTGAGCTGGCAGCAGGGATGAGTCACAGTAGAAAAAACTACATGCATTAAAAAAAACTTATGAAAAATGCACAAGACACACTGCAGCTGCACTACAAAATCACATTGAAAAATCAGATCAAAATTGCAATAACCTAGCCTAAATCTTTTGCAGTGAAATTAGAGTAAAATCTGGGGGGGGGGGGGGGAAGCAGAGGTCTGCAGCTTACCACTTTAATAAACAGCTTCAGTACCAAGAACTGACCCTTGATACGCAGTTTCTACAGTGGCCCACAAAGAAAGCATGATCAGCATGTGCTTTAGCATACTGCTGCAGTTGTAGACATGATCTCTCTTTTTAGCGTATACTACATCTTTAGCTTTGGTAAAAAATCCATTTTAATATTTAATTTTGACTTCAAGCATTTTCAAGATGAAAACCTGCAAGAACATAGAAAGGCAGGAAATCACTTTTGATAGATGACAACCTTACTAAGTAAACCCAAAAGTAAGAAAATGCAAGTTCTTCAAGTAAGAAAACAGCACTATCTTAAATAAAAAAAAAATGCAATATATTGCAGCTTACCAATCCTTAAAGAAGTATACTTCTGTAGATCACAGGAGTGCAGTTTGTACTGCACTCCTGTGACCAGCTTTCAGCCGACAGCAGGCAAAAGTCCGCTGTCGGCTGACATCATTTAGCTGGTCCAGGTTCTGAAAGGATCCACATCATACGGTCTCTGCTCATGATAACTGAGGGACCAGCTCAGTTGGCCTTGATTGATGAAACCATATTCCATCTAAAACTATCAAAAGGTGGGGGGTGAGGATGTTGTAACGGTTTATAATGGTTTTATATGAAGGAATAAATAGCAGACCATTTTAAACACCCGTCATGTTACATGGTCTGTCTCGTCCCTCCAGCTGCCACTTTTCTGTACAGCCTGGTAGATTAACCACTTGCCCTCCAGAGGATTTACCCCCTTTCCGACCAGGCCATTTTTTGAAATACAGAGCTGTGTTACTTTAACTGACAATTGTGCGGTCATGCAACGCTGCACCCAAATGATATTTATGTCCTTTTTTTCAACCACAAATAGAGCTTTCTTTTGGTGGTATTTGATTACTTACGCACGTTTTATTTTTTGCGCTATAAACAAAAAACGACCAACAATTTTGAGAAAAACAAATTTTTTGACTTTTTGCTAACAAACGTCAGCAATTTTTTTTTTTTTTTTTTTTTTTTTTAAATCAAAATAAGTTTAGGCCAAAATGTATTCTGCTACATCTGTGCTTAAAAAAAAAAATCCGAATAGGTGTAAATTAATTGGTTTACGTGAAAGTTATAGCATTTACAAATGGCGGTATATATACACTGTAAGCACACTGCTTTGTGTGGCGAGATGAGAGAGAGAGAGAGAGAGAGAGAGAGAGAGAGAGAGAGAGAGAGAGAGAGAGAGAGAGAGAGAGAGAGAGAGAGAGAGAGAGAGAGAGAGCGCGCGCGCAGAGCCATGCAAAGCAGTGTGCAAGAGCTGACAGGGGAGAGATTTGTGCTTATACACAGGTCTTTCCCGTCAGAAATACTCGGCCATCACCGGGCACTGGCGAGAAATCACCGGCCGGGACCTGGTGATTGACAGCAGAGGCCGCTAATGGCCCGCGCCACCTGCCCAAACAGCAAAATCACGTATATATTACACAAGTGATCTTGCGCACCCATGCCACCCTGTAGCAGTATTTCTGCTATAGGGCAGCGCAGAAGTGGTTAAAGGAAGTCTATGAACTTTAAGCCCTCTGTTGACTGAATTTTAGTTCTTTAAGTGTTACTAAACCCAGGACTCTGCATTCATTATATCTGGACTACCACACTACACAAAATGGAAATGCAATCATTTCAGGAAATATAAACTGTGCAATACCTTTTCATACCAGTATATAGCAGTCTTGTGACATATCACTGTCTAGCTGAGCACTGGTTAATCTTGCAGGAGTTTTCATTATGCTCCGACTGTCCTATGAGGCTGCATAACCCCCGACCCTCTGTTTGGACAGCGCTGACTGGCCCTCTGCTGTGCACATGCACCCTCTCAAAAAAAAAAGGGGAAAAAAAACCCTCTCTAGCCATACACACTAAACTGAGCATGTGCAGAGTGCCTCCTAGGGCTCTGTACTATCAGCAGATGGATTGGGGACAATAGAAGTGGAGGATCAGAGAAGAGGATTAACCCCTTAGGCTCCACAATGAATATAACAATCATGCTTTACTGCATATACAGACTGATTTTACGTTTGTGGGTTTAGTAACACTTTAGGTCCACTCAAAGCTCTGGAGGGATTCCAATGTTAAAAGCAGAAGTCCAGGCAAAATTTGTTTTGCTCATGCAGTGGGGCTGTGGCCGCACTACACGAGTTAACTGCTCGTTTTGATCTAGGGGAGAGAACAGCGGAGATATACTCACCTGACCTGCTGATCCTCCCCGCAAAAGACTGGTCCCTTTGTGCCACGGATAGCCTGAGCCAGCTGCTCCCACCCCCTTCACTGCCAGGTGCTCCAGTGAGCACTGAAGGGGTGGGGCAGAGCAGAGAGCCGGTGACTGATAGCCACTGGCTCTCTGCTCACCCAAGAACTGAGCGATCAGCAGTCTAAGAATTGAGTGATCAAAAAGGTGGGGGGGATGGACGCTGCATCCACCTAGGTCGGGTGTCGGCAACCCGCGGCTCCGGAGCCGCATGCGGCTCTTTTTCACCTTTCCTGCGGCTCCGGAGCACACTGCCCACCAGGTGACAGGCAATAGGGTCGGCAAGCCGCGGCTCTTTTAATGTAGATCTTCTGTGTGCCGGGCGCCCGCTGGCAAACATTGGCTGTCAGGATGTAGGCGGGGCAGCCCGGATGTAGGCGGGGCAGCATGACGAACTCCTCTCCTCTCACAGTCCGCCCTGAAGACCAGAACGGCGCGGGAACCCAGCGAGAGGAACGCGCGGAGCAAAGGTAAGTGAATTCACACAATATGGGGAATGAATTACTATGGGGGATGAATTACTATAGGGGGGATGAATTACTACAGGGGGGATGAATTACTACAGGGGGGATGAATTACTACAGGGGGGATGAATTACTACAGGGGGGATGAATTACTACAGGGGGGATGAATTACTATATGGGGGATGTATTTTCAGTTTTAAAAATGTTTCTCTCAAAATAAATTTCAATCGTGGTTTTGGCGAGATTTGGCTCAGTCGAAAAAAAAGGTTGCCCACCACTGACCTAAGGCTATGATTGTGATTATGACGATACACTGTGGCCCTGATTAACCCTTTGCTTACTGGGCCCTTAAACCCCCTTCATGACCAGAGCGTTTTTTGCAATATATGCAGTGTCGGATTTGTTTTAAATGTTGCAATGGTTTTGCGGCTCCCAGTCTTTTTTTCCCTCTCGGAAATGGGTCCAAGTGGCTCTTTATGTCTTAAAGGTTGCAGACCCCTGACCTAGGTGAATATGAATGTTTGTTTTTGTGAAATCTCACACTTCTTTTAACCACTAGCCTACAGAGCACTTATACCCCCTTCCTGCCAAAGGCCAATTTCAAGCTTTCAGCGCTGTTGCACTTTGAATGACAATTGCGCGGTCATGCAACACTGTACCCATATGAAAAATTATAATTTGTTGTGACAGAGAGCTTTATTTTGGTGGCACTTAATCACCTCTGGGTTTTTTTATTTTTTCTTAAACCAAAAACCACTGAAAATTTTTAAAACACACGTTTCTTAGTTTTTGTTATAAAATTTTGTAAATAAGTGATTTGTTCTCTCCTTCACTGATGTGCGCTAATGAGGCTGCAGTGATGGGCACTGAGGGAGGCACTGGTATGTGGCACTGATGGGCATTGACAGGCATCACTGATAGGCACCGACAGGCAGCACTGACTGGCATTGATAGGTGACACTGAAAGGCAGCTCAGATGGGCACTGATATGTGGCATTGATGTGGCACTGGCAGGTGGCATGGATGAGCACTGATTGACACTGACAGGTGGCGCTGCTGGGGCTACACAGGTCATCAGTGCACACTGATCATCAGTGCACTGATGATCTGTGTACATGTCCCCTCCGAGGAATGCCGATTACCGGTGTAGCGGCAAGATGAGTTCCCCCATGAAGATGTGTGTCCCTGACGCATCTGTGCATGTTACGGTTTTCGGCAGCAGTAGACTATCGCAGATCACCATTCATAGCACAGAACTGCCACAGTTCAAATTATAATTATGAATTAGTTAAGAAAAGTAAGAAATTGGCACGAAGGGGTAATTCAAGAAGGTCGAATGCAGCAGTTTAGTAATTGATTGAACGTGACTGAAAACGGACATGCGCAGATGCGTCAGGGACACACATCTTCATGGGGAAACTGATCTTGCCGCTAAACTGGCTCTCCTCTCCTCACGAGCTGTCAGCGTGACAGCTCGTGTGGAGAGAAATGCCGATAACTGACATTTTCCTGTTTGCATGTGATCAGCTGTCATTGGACACAGCTGATCACATGACCGAGCCGCCATCTTCGGCTCTTTCCACGGATTGGTGAACCGCTGTGTCCGAGGGACACAGCGCACCGCCGATCGCTCCGGGAGCTGCACATGCGCGGTTAGAATGGGAGGACGTCATATGATGTCCTCCAGGAACAAGAGAACCACCTTGCGTCCGCCATATTACTATATGGCAGGCGGGAGGCGGTTAAGTATAAAAAAAAAATTTGAACAGGGAAGAAGAGGACGTTAGATCACTGCTTTAAGCTCATCATAGGACTCGGCTTTTTTGTTCAGCCAGGGAGAGGGGGAAGGGGGTGTTGGGAACGGGACATTTGCGTTGATGTTCACTTTTATTACCCAATCGTGTGAAAAAGACATTTTTTTATCAATGCAGGATTGGATAACAAGTAAATCCTCTCAACTACTTCAGTAAATCATTAACAGCAGCTGAATAGAGCAGCAGAAGACCATTTGCTGCTGGGGTGGAAGGGGATTAGGCAAAGCACAGGTTTGCTTTAATGCTCTAGTCTAGAAGGAAATAAATAATATGGCTTACCTCTTTGATCTTACTCCATCAAAGAGGCCAAAATATACAGTCAGATCCCAGGAGCCCCCTTCTAAAAACAGAAGTGTTTTATTCTTTTGCTGTTGTCCCTGTATTTGGCCCAACTAGTCTCTGAATCCTTTATACAGCCATGTATTAAAACAAATAAAATGTTACATTTTCCTTCATTTATTGTACACTATGTGCTGCAACTTGGAACAACCAAAAGTCCCATTTCAAACTATAGAGCAGTGGTTTTCAAATTATTGCTCCTGCTACTAAACTAGAAGAATAGGCTTTGAAATATAAACACCAAACATGGTGTCCCCTACTGGAACTAGTGATAAATTAGTCTACAACAGAACTATACTTCCCTCCACTCCTGCAGTGACCTGGAACTTCCTCATCAGTCAATGACAGCCTGTCTTCTTCCAGGTACCGATCTTGGGCCGTTTTTATTGGGCAAATGGAGATATCAGTTAGCAGATGCAGAGATACAGATGTCATTTAAAATGTAGATAAAATTAACTTTATAGCTGTGCCCACCACAGAAATATGCTGATCTGGGCAGTGCATGGCACTGTTTCACAGGCAACATGCTTGGGAAGTAGGGAGTGTCTAAGAAAATTGCATGGTCACTATGTATCCCAAAGTACTCTAAAGCTGGGTGTACGAGTGGAACACAAAAAAAGCCCACCAGATTCCAGCATCCACAAAAGTGATGCAGACGAAGGAATCTCCTTGCTGGAGACTGTTCACCAGAACCATTATGCCCACAAAATTACATTTAAAAAGTAGAACTAAGGGAAAAACTTATTTTGGATAGGAAGGGAGGGTTATAACCCCATGTAAGGTTTACTTTTGTTAACTGTGTCCCATTGAGATTTCCCTTCACTTCCTGTCCAATAGCCAAAACAGGATGTGAGAGGAAATCTCTCTTAAAAGTGAGGGAAATCCTGGTTGTCATCAGTATCACCAAACTAGTGTCTCCATTGGAAGATATCCCACCTGTTCCGGGTCAACCCAAAATGTGAGATTTTACCTTTACTTTCAGCTTTAATGGCATGCAGGACCAACAGAGAGGGTGAATCTCCTTGATGGGGACACAGCAATAAAAACCTGACAGGTGTTCTAAATTCTCTCCACTCTATCAAAACGAAAAGCTAGGTCTTTAGTTATATTTTAAGGTATTTTATGTATGCTTTACTTGTAAAAACCTCCTCTGACATCAAAAAGCACCGAGAGTGCTGATGGGGACTGGATTCTTGATACTGATGACAGCCCCAGACTATTCACCTGTAAATACTGGAACAGTGGCTGCATCCGATTGGAAGCAGCCATTGTTCAGCCAACAAATTTCTGCCTTAATTCTTTAATTTTTCAAAGAATGTCAATATCAGGCAAGAGGTGACAAATATGGTCACCCAAGTAGCAAGTTTCAGCTGGTTGCTTAAGCCTTAGTTAGGCGAGGGGGGGTCCCAGGCCACCAAAGACAGCAATTAGACACTCCTAGAGGCTTAGTTCACCGCAGTGGGCACCAGGCTATGAAGCAGCAAGCAGTCACAGCATGGTGCCCACAAAGATGCCGGCGCCGTGGAGGATATAAGGAGAGAAAAGGGTAAGCACATTGATGGACCCTGGGACAGGTAAGTGTGTGTTTACTAAAAGTCAGCAGCTACAGTTTTTGCAGCTGATGACTTAATACGCACAAAAATGGCCAGAAGTCTGCCAAGTAAAATAGGCGAGTTGGAAGCTTTGTTGCAAGAAGAGAACTATGATTTAATTGGTAGTGCTGAATCTTGGCTTCATTCTACGCATGACTGGGCCATTACTATTCCTGGCTATGTTCTCCTTTGGAGAGACAGTAAATAGGAAAGGTGGTGGTGTCTGTCTCTATGTGAGAAGTGATCTCAGAGCAAGTGTGAAAGAGGACCTAGTTGATGGAGAGTGTGATGAGGCTGAAGTATTATGGGTAGAACTGCACATGGGGGTGCATACCACAAAGGTAATCATTGGAGGTTGTTATAGGCCTCTCAGTATTTATGAGGAGGTGGAAACTCAGCTTCTCGCACAGATCTAAAGGGCTGCAAGGGCTGGGACAGTGATAATAATGGGGGATTTTAACTACCCGGAAATTGACCAATTGAGTAATGGTACTGCAGGAACATTTTTAAACCTACTACAGGACAATTTTATGGTACAGTTCACAGAGGCCCCTACTAGGGTAATCTCAAACCATGCAGAGCTTATTACGAATGTCCATATAAAAGAACATCTGGGTAGCAGTGACCATAACATGATTCATTTATTGTTATCTGTAAACAGCGAGCACATAAGGGAAAACGCTCAATTTCAAGAGAGCTAAGTTTCCAAGGCTGAGAGCTGCTCTCCAAGACTTGGAGTGGAGGGGAATATTGGCATTGATGAACACAACACAGAAATGTGAGTTCTTCAAAAAGGCTGTATGTGAACACATTGCAAAATATATTCCCATGGGCAAAGAGTTCAAAAGACTAAAAATCAAACCTATGTGGCTTACAGCCAAAGTTAAAAAAGATAGGTATTAAATACATTTGCCTTCTCTTTATCCGAAGTCACCCACTCTAGATTTTGTAAAGGGTCTACATGCTCAGACCGAAACTTTTTGCTACTAATATATTTGAAGAATTTTATGGGGTTGGTCCTGCTATCTTTTGCAATCTGTCGTTCATTTTCAATTTTTGCATTTTAGGTTATATTCTTTGTAATGTTTAAACGATGATACCATGCCTTTATATCTCTCTATATATCTCTATCTATATATCTAAGGCATGGTATCATCGTTTAAACATTACAAAGAATATAACAGAAAATGCAAAAAGGAAATAAAAGCTGCAAAAATTTAAAATGAATGACAGATTGCAAAAGATAGCAGGACCAACCACATAAAATTCTTCAAATATATTAATAGTCCGAGCATGTAGGCCCTTTACAAAATAATCTAGAGTGGGTGACTGAAGACAAAGAGAAGGCAAATGTATTTAATACCTTCTGCAGCTCTGTGTATACAAAAGGAGTATGGGGGAGCTCTTGTCCATAATGGGCATGGTATTGACACAGCGCCTGATGATCCACATTGGCTCACAAAATGATATGATCCAAAAATATTTAGACAGTATAAAAAGGTGAATAAAGCACCTGGACCGGATGGCATACACCCACGGGTCCTTAACGAATTGAGCTCTGTCATTTCAAAGCCACTGTTTCTAATTTTTAGGGACTCTTTAAATATTGTCACCACATTGGCCTTATGCCAATCAAGTGGTACTATGCCAGTCATTAAAAAGGGGTCAAAATCTTTACCAAGTAATTATAGACCTGTTAGTTTAACTTCTATAGTTGGGAAGATACTGGAGAGTTTAAAAAGAAAAAAAAAAAAAAAAAAAAAAAAGACCACAGATGAGTTCTTGCTGGAAAAAAATATTTTAAGCAACAGCATGGATTCATGAAAGACAGAAGTTGTCAAACAAATCTGATTTCTTTTTATGAGGGGGTGAGCAAAACCTTGGACAGAGGGGTGGCGGTGGACGTGGTATACTTGGATTTTGCAAAAGCGTTTGACACAGTTCCCCACACACCGCTAATGTGGAAGGTAAAGTCTACAGGCTTGGAAAAATCCGTATGCAATTGGATAGAAAACTGGCTAAAAGATCGTATTCAGAGAGGAGTGGTTAATGATTCATACTGAATGGTCTAGGGTTATCAGTAGTGTACCCAAGGGTTCAGTGTTGGGACCCTTTTTAATATATTTGAAAACGCTATAAGGTCTGAGACTAAGAATCACATTTCACTCTTTGCAGATGACACCAAGCTATGCAGTGGAATAATGTCCTTACAGGAGGTCTTCAACTTACAAGCCGACCTCAATGCACTGTTTAATTGGGCAACTATGTGGCAAACGAGGTTTAATGTTGATAAATGTAAGGTTTTGCACTTGGGGGCTAAGAATATGCATGCATCATACATACTAGGGGGAGTACAACTGGGGGAATCAATGGTGGAGAAGGATCTGGGGGTTCTGGTAGATCACAAGCCTAATAAGTGGCATGCAATGCCAAGCTACGGTTTCTAAAGCAAGCAAAATCCTCTCTTGTATTAAAAGAGGTATGGGGGGGGGGGGGGGGGAGGAGAGAGAGAGAGAGAGAGAGAGAGAGAGAGAGAGAGAGAGAGAAAGAGAGAAGAGAGAAAGAGAGAAAGAGAGAAAGAGAGAAAGAGAGAAAGAGAGAAAGAGAGAGAGAGAGAGAGAGAGAGAGAGAGAGAGAGAGAGAGAGAGAGAGAGAGAGAGAGAGAGAGAGAGAGAGAGAGAGAGAGAGAGAGAGAGATCGAGATCATATTACCCCTGTACAAATCATTAGTAAAACCTCATCAAGAATATGCAGTTCAGTTTTGGGCACCAATTCACAAAAAGAACATTGGGGAACTGGAGAAAGTACAGAGAAGGGCAACCAAACTGATAAGAGGCATGGAGGAGCTCAGCTATGAGGAAAGATTAGAGGAACTGAATTTATTCTCTCTTGAGAAGAGGAGATTAAGGGGGGATATGGTCAACATGTATAAATACATCAGTGGTTCATATAGTGAACTCGGTGTGGAGTTATTCACCCTGAGGTCAACACAGAGGACAAGGAGGCACTCTTTACATCTGAAGGAAAAGAAATTTAATCTCCAAAACACGGAAAGGTTTCTTCACAGTGAGAGCTGTGAAAATGTGAAAGACTCCCTCAAGAGTTGGTTCTGGCCAGCTGAGTGGATTGCTTCAAAAAAGGCCTAGATTGTTTCTTAGATACACAGAATATAACTGGATACCAACATTTATAGGTAAGGTTGATTCAGGGGATATCCGATTGCATCTCGGGGGGATAAGGAAGGAATTCTTTTCCCCAGTAGGAGCAAATTGGATCATGCTTTGCTGGGTTTTTTTGCCTTCCTCTGGAAGAACTGTGGGTATATGATTATAAAACGTTTTTTTTTTTTTCTTCTTCTATGGTTGAACTGAATGGACTTTTGTCTTTTTTCAGCCAGACTATGGAACTCCACTTTAAGGGTGCATTTGCAGGCGTGAATGCACCTTTAATCTATTGGCAAAGTCCTCGAAGCCCAGCGGGGGTTCCCAGCAATTAGCTGTGGGAGGCATCTTTATTGAAAATGACAGGAGGCTGCTAGCCCCTGTAGTTAATCATGTCCACTCACATGTAAAACACTCTTGCAGCAATTACATGCAAGTGGCCAAGATTAGCAGTAGGATCCAACATTCTTCTTTTGTTTTTAATGGGGATGCCTCCCACAGCTCTGCATCTTTGGTGCAACTTCAGTGCCATAGATTGCAATGTTAAAACCACAAAAGTCACAAGGTTTTTCTTAGGGATGCACCGAAATTTCAGTGGCCGAAACACTTCGGCCGAAAATACCCCTATTGGCCTTTGGCCAATATGAAAATAGGCACCGATACAGGTGCTGAAAATAACCCCACCCCTGCCCGGTGGTTCTCTGCCTTACCAAAGAACCCATCCAATGATCCCAGCGTGGAGATCAGTGAAGGAAAGATAGCCTCCACTCACCTCCATACCCTTGGAGGACCGGAGCAACGTCACTTGGCCATATTTTTTTTTTTTTTTTTTTTTTTAAACCTAATACTTTACATTGTAGAGGTGATATGTGGGGTCTTATTGACCTGCATTTCCTTGTGATAATATGTGGGCATGGCCTATGTATGTATTCCTCACTGCATGGGGGGACAGGGACACTGTAAATTTTAATTTATTTTACTTTATTATATACTGTCCCTTTTTTACTTTTTTTATTATTATACAGGATTTATATAGTGCCAACAGTTTGCTCAGCGCTTTACAATATAATGGGAGACAATACAGTAACAATACAGTTCAATACAAGAGGGATTTGAGGGCCCTGCTCCTTGGAGCTTACAATCTAGGAATATGTAAAACGGTGTTCAAACACGTGAGGTGTCGCCACGAACGTCAGAGCAAGAGCAATAATTCTAGCACTAGACCTTAGCTTTAAAATGGTAACCTGTAGTAATTTTTGAAAGAGTCATCCATGGAGATTTTTAAGTAATGTAGTTTGCCAACATTCCACGAGTGTTCCCAATTTTAAAGCATGACATGTTGGGTATTTACTTGGTGTACCATCTTTCATATCTTACAAAAGCAATTGGGGTATATATTGTATTTTTTTTATTCATTAAAGTGTATTTCAGGGGTGTGAAAATTTTTGGAAAAAACTACTTGTCCAGGGACTAAATTGGTTTCCCAATCTACTTGCCCTGCTTAAAAAAAAAAAAAAAAAAGAAAAAAAGAAAATTTTAACCAAAACAATATTTAAATCTGCTTTAAGGAATGTCTGAGGCTTGTAAAAATAAAAAAAATAAAAAAAAAAAAAAGGGGCAGGGGGATGGGGGGGCTTTATGGCGAGTTACGTTTAATATTTTTAGCATTACGCCGTTTATCTCCACTTCCCCTCCCTGCCTGTCTCCAGCACCACACCTGGGTACTAGCAGGGAGGGGAGAGACCTTGCAGTGTAATGAGCACCAATTGGCTTCTTGTCAGGAAAGGGGAGCGTCGGGTTTATCCTCTATCCCGTTTGCTGCCAGAGCCGTTTTTGAGTTTTTTGCACAAGTTTAAATAAATCATTTAAGGCCTGAAGATTACATAAAACCTTATATATTTTCTGAAATCAGAGACCATAGAGAAAATAGTGGCAATTCCCATTTTTTTACATCACGATATCACAAAAGGTCTAGGAAACGCAAAATCTCGGTAAAAAAAAATACTCGTATTTTAGGTCAAACAGCAATAAATTATCCAATAAATTTTTTTGTGAAATATAAAAGATGAGGTTGCATCACGTAAATAGATATCCAACATGTCAAACTTTAAAATCTTGGAGCGCTTGTGAACAAACTTTAGTACCCTATATTTTCTATATGTGACGCTTTTAAAGCCCCTTATAGGTCATCAGGTTATTATGGAGGTGGTCTGGTGCTAGAATTATTGCTCTCACTCTGGCATGTGTGGCGATCTGTAACGTGTATCACAATCGTCATCTTCATGCGTAGGTGCCCCAGCACATGCTTGTATGTGCGTACATATGCTTGGGTGTAACTAATTTTGTAAAAAGAACATTAAAAAGTCCTCTATATGATAATTTTTGGCGACAGGTTCTCTCGAGACATCCAGACCCTGCATGTCTCCCCTGTGCTCCACTGAATGTAATGCATTGCATCAGGGGCGGCAGAGGCTGGCACCTAAAAAAGAAAAGAAAAAAAAAGAAAAGAAAAAAAAAAAAACCTGCCTGCCCGACGCCCAGAACTACATGTCCCAGGCGTCGGGCGATATGAATTGAACATCCCTGTATTTGTTTCCAAAAATTGCGTTCGAAAAATATAGTTTTTTAAAAAAAACTGTCCATTTGGGTTTTCGGCTAGGCACTGACTGTAGGACACAGCTATCACAGAGATCGCTGGGGGCGCGCAGGAGAGCGCGATCTGGGAGGATATATGACACCCACCCAGAACTGGCCAGCCGCAGTGTAGCTGTCATTCGGCTATCTGCGGTTGGCAAGTAGTTAAAATAAACTGTTATAAATTTTTTTTTTTTTAATTTAACAAGGCTCCACATCTCCAAATTGCTAGTTGCTTTTATTTTACCCGATGATCCAGCCAGCTTTTTTTTTTAAACTTTCCCTTAAAGTGTTACTAAACCCAGGACCCTGCATTCACTATATCTGGTCTCCCACAGTACACAGAACATGGAAATGCAATTATTTTAGTAAATATAAACTGCTAGATTCCTTTTCTCAGCAGTTAGAGTAGTCTTGTGACTTCAGCTGACTATTGGTTAAAGCTTGTAGTTTTCTTTCTGCTCTAGGAGGATGCAAAACCCCTGACCTCTGTCTGGACAGTGCTGATCATATGCACTCTCCCAAAAAAAAAAAATTCACACTAAACTGAGCATGTGCAGAAGGGCTATGGGTTCAGTCTGTCTTATCAGCATGGACATTTGAACAAAAGGGGGAAGGGGGGGGGGCAGGATCAAACAGCCTTTTACACAATGCAAAGGATTAACAGTGAGTATATCAAGCATACTTTACTGACGGATTTTACTGTTGTGGGTTTAGTAACAGTTTAACAGACCAGGCTGACCAGAAAGTGACAGGAGGGTTGAGGCAAACCATGTAACAAATGACAGGGGTGCTTACGATGGTCACTGTTCTTTATTTTTCTTTTAGGATAAATGCTGTACATAAATTAAAAACTTATTGTAACTGCTGAAGTATTAGTCAAGTCCATCTAATTCTGCTAGTACATCTCAGCCTTTCCCTATGTTGACAAGGCTGCTGTCCAAAAGATGTCTCCATTGCTCTTCCATCCAGAATGGAGAAACCCTAGGCAGCAAGTGTATTTTCACCGGACGATTCAGCCAGTGCCAAAAAAAAGGCAGCCCCCAAAAAGAAAAATATTAGGATATAGGATTAATATTAGGATAACAAGGATTAAAAGATGCAATTTATTAACCTTTTGTTTTTGGTTTTGATGCTGCTCAGTTTGGCAATCTGACAGCATATCAAATCAACGGGCCAATTCAGTCAGGAGTCTACATCAGTATGAGAAAAGGATGCAAATGCTTATGGAAACACCACTTGATTTGCAGATATGTAAGTGACATGTTTCATGCAGGTGTGAAAGTGACATGCTTCATGTTGAAAGTGGAAGTGATATAACATTCTTTTGCTTTCGCTGTGCGATGAGACACCCAACAGGCAGGAGGCCTCTCTTTTGTCATTCACTGCGTGTGCTGCTGGCAGTACAGAGTGATTTCGGAGCTTCAAAGAGGGCAAATTGATAGTGCCCGCTTCGCTGGTGCATCTGTGAAGATGCCAATTTGTGGTGTTGTGAGGTACAGTATCAAAAGGTTATGACAGCATATACAGTTTCTTGGAAAACGTTGCCCAAGAGGCAC
Source organism: Staurois parvus (assembly GCF_062004578.1). Classification (NCBI taxonomy): domain Eukaryota; kingdom Metazoa; phylum Chordata; class Amphibia; order Anura; family Ranidae; genus Staurois; species Staurois parvus. The sequence goes on along the minus strand of NW_028318190.1, from coordinate 2,111,011 downwards.
AAGCACAGTCGTCATGGTCAACTGACGGAAAAAGACAAAAAGGACATTGCACAGGATTGTGACTTGGAATTAGTAAACAACTGCTGCAAACGTGACTGCAGAGCTCAATCTCAGTCTTCCAAACCTGTGCAGAAGGACCCAAAACACATACTGCCAATCCAATAGTGACAGATATTAATGCTTGGAAGTGGAGAGTGGTGCAACACCCATATATTGTGGACCATCGATGGAAGAATAAAATATGGTCCCATGAATCAAGCTTTACACTGTTCCCAAACAACGAACAGGTTTATGTGTGGCACACTGTCCCAAGCATACCACCAGGACTGTCTTCTGCCAATGGTAAAGCAGAATGGCAGCACAATCATGGTTTGGGCAGGTATTCTGCAGGCCCCATCATCACCTTGATAAGGTAGGGTCACTGCCAGAAACGATGTACAAATTTTGGCTGACCATGTGCACCACAGAGATTTTTTTCCAGAATACCAAGACAAAGCTCAGATTCACATGGCTGGTGTTGTCAAATCGTGGTTTGACAAGCATGTAGACAAAGACTTGCAGCTTTCCTGGGCACCGCAGTAGCCAGATCCCAATATCATACAACCACTATGGTCAATTTTGGAGAACAAGGTTCAGACTCGTTTTCCGCCTCTGGCATATCTGCGAGAACTGGAAAGATTTTTGCATGAAGAGTGCGATCAGATTCCATTATCCACCATCCAAGACTTATAACTGGTCGATTCCCAGGAGAGTTTTCTTAAAACCGACTTGTAATCAGATTTAAAAGGTTGCACACAAACTAGTGCATAAATAGTCATCATCGAGGCATTACCTAACAGGACAGATTCCTCTGACAGGTGAAGGGCTTCTCCCAATCAAAAAAAAAACGACAAAAACCCACAGGCAATTTTGCAAACCTTTTTTCTCTTACAAAGATTTCAAAAAAAGTAGTTCTCCCAGGTCGCTTCCCGAGTCCCAGGCCAGAGCAACTTTTTGCTCCAGCCCTTCCATATATCTATCTCACTTGCTGCTGGTCATGAGTGGGAAATAAGACAATTGGATCCCACACTACTAAGGTGACCTGGAAAACCTGGACCAGATTCAACCTTAGTTTCCCCACAAAGCATGCAAAATGAAACATACTATGCCCTCAACTTCTATCATGTAAAATCACACACACTTGCCAAAAGTATTGGGACGCCTGGTTTTAGACGTTTATAGTTTATGAACTTTAATGGCAACCCAGTCTTCATCCATAGGGTTCAATATTGAGTTGGCCCATCCTGTGCAGTTATAACAGCTTCAACTCTTCTGGAAAGGCTGTCTACAAGGTTTAGGAGTGTGTCTATGGTAGGAGTACTGAATTAAAATTAATGGAGATCCAGTCAGTAAACAATTCTTCAAACAGGAGGTCCAGATAACATGTTTGTGCCTTGATTCAGATCCTTCACATCACAATTCCCATCTCCTATTAGGAGATCATATCTCTTTGGCTGAAGAATGGTCATAAAGTTCCCAACTTGCAGAAAAATGTGCTGTACTTAATCAGATGTGTGAGGGTGCCAATAATTCTTAAACGCACCCCCACACATTGCCAACTATGGCACATTTTCACACACACCAATCGTCTTGATGCAGCAAGAAGAGAAAAAAAAAAAAGGAAGAAGGTTCAGGAAAGTCTTCCCTGTCTTTTAGGGTAGGGCAGCGTTTCTCAATTCCAGTCCTCATGGACCCCCAACAGGTCATGTTTTCAGGATTTCCATTATTTTGCACAGGTGATTTGATCAGTTTCACTGCCTTAGTAATTACCACAGCTGTTTCATCTGAGGGAAATCCTGAAAACATGACCTGTTGGGGGTCCATGAGGACTGGAGTTGAGAAACACTGGGGTAGGGCAACACTTTAAAATGAATGGGCTTCCCAACCTGTGACATGTGCATGCAACGTTCTCCCTTTACATCACAGTTCCTTCCCTTTCACATCAAAATCCAGCTTCACATTACTGTCCTCAGCCCCCACATAAAATTGTTCTCCCCCCCCCCATAATTGTCCTCTGCCACCCATTACTGACCTTGGCTTCCCCCATTATTGCCCTCTGCCCCACTAAAATTGTCTTTAGTCCCAATTACTGCCCTCAGCCCCCCCCCCCCCCCCACATAGCTGTCCGCAATGTCCCCTCCCCCCCACATTACTGTCCTCAGCCGCCCCCGATTACAGTTCTCAGCCCCTCTATGATTGTCCTTAGCCGCCATTAGTGTCCCCAGCCCCCTTACATTACAGTTCTCAGCCCCCCTATAACTGTCCTTAGCCCCCCTTATAATTGTCTTTAGCTCTCCCATAATTGTGCTCAGCCCCCCACATTAATGTACTATCCCATTATTGTCTTAAGCAGCTTTACTTCACATTCCCCTCTCCCTACCTTACACAGGAGAGCAAAAGGCACAGGAAGTCTGGACAGAGGCCGGGAGCAGCAAGCTGATTGATTGCTAGGTCGGTCCTAGCAACCAATCAGCTGCCTGATTGCTCGGGAAAAGGGGCAGACTGACCATTTGGATACTCGGGCACTGCCCGAGGGCCCGGGGTCAGTAGGGGGCCCCATGAGATGCCCCTGGTACCTTTCATAGGCTTTTTTGGGTGTGGTTTGAGTGTGGGCGAGGACACAGGGGCCCCATCATCCCCTATTGGCTGGGGGCCCCATATGTTGTCAGTCCGCCCCTGCTCGGGAAGCAAACCCTCTGTACTGAGCTGTCTTTCCTCCCATTGTAGGCTACGAGGATGACAGCGGTGATGGTGGCAGGGTGCAACAGGCTTCTAAATAGCGGGACTGCGGCAGTCCGGGCAGGAAAGTTGGTCCACATGCAGCCTGCTATTTAGTGATGCCTGGTCTATGGGAATGTTTGACCATTCTTCCAGAATTTCTCTCATGAACATGCAAATCCATGCATAATTTGTTAGACATGCATTTCTTTGGAATTTTTTTACTGCTATTCTGTCTCAGTGTTACAATACACCTACCATTCAATTTTTAGACTGATCTTTTCTTTGCGAGTGGGCAAACATTCAAAATCAGCAGGAGATCAAAATACTTATTTCCTTCACTGTAAGCTTTAAAAAAATCAGTTTTTGAAAAGTGCCTATTTATTACATGGGGTGTTCTATACTCCATTGAGTGGACGCTTATACTGCCAATACTACTGAGTCACAACTGGCAAAGTCACTTTGCTATCCAGCAGTGCTCCTTACTGTGTGTTTCAGCTCTAGAATCTGAAATGGTGAAAAATATTCACTGGTCTAAATGAGTGACCACAACTTAGTTATAGAGGAACTATAATTACATACAAAAAAGGTCAGGCACTGATAATCGGAGAAGGCCTGGTTCGCAGTCTCCGCTCTAATTCATCCCAAAAGGTGTTCTATGGGGTTGAGGCCAGGACTTTATGGACCTTGCTTTGTGCACAGTCATGCTGGAAAAGGAAGGGGCCATCTTCAAACTATTATCACAAAGTTGGGAGCATGAAATTGTCCAAAATGTCTTGCTATGCTCACGCCCTAATAGTTCCCTTCACTGGAACTAAGGGGCCAAGCCCAACCCCTGAAAAACAACCTCACATCATAATCCCCTCCACCAAAATACTTTACAATTGGCATAATGCAGTAAGGCAAGTACAGTTCTGGCAACTGCTAAACATGTCCATCGGATTACCAGACAGAGAAGCACGATTCATCACTCCAAAGAACATGTCTCCACTGCTCTAGAGTCCACTGGCGGCATGCTTTGCATTGAACTTGGTGATGTAAGGCTTGGATGCAGCTGCTCGGCCATGGAAACCCATTCCATGAAGCTCTCTACACACTGCGGTTATGCTAATCGGAAGGCCACATGAAGTTTGGAGGTCTTTGAATATTGACTCTGCATACAGTTGGCTTCAGCAAGTGCTGACCCTGCTCTGTCATTTTACGTGGCCTAGCATTTCCTGGCCAGGTTGCTGTACCCAGTTGCTTCTACTTTGTTATAATACCACTAACAGTTTTCCGTGGAATATTTAGTAGCAAGGAAATTTCACAAATGGACTTATTGCACAGGTGGCAACCTATCACGGTACCACGCTCGAATTCACTGAGCTCCTGAGAGACCCATTTTTTTCAAAAAGGTTTGTAGAAGCAGTCTGCATGTCTAGGTGCTTGGTTTTATACAATAACACAAAAAAACAGTGCAAAAATTAAATAAAAATAATCACAAATAAATGTCCGTGCAAAAATATATATATATATATATATATATATATATATATATATATATATATATATATATATATATATATATATATATATATATATCAAACATAAGTCCTTATTTTCCCAAAAGGATTTTCAAGACAATGTTCCAAAATGTGCTTCCACCTAATCACCACGTGAAAAATAATATTGACCGCACTCACCAGATGGAGGTGAGTAATAAGCCTCATAGGATATAAGGGATCCAATAGCCCCTCAGGAGGAACTCAAATCGCCTTCTTCACCCTGCTTAGATACAGCAATATACTCTACTTCTCCATGGCATCCTCAATAGTGTGCAAGGAAAGAAAGGCTACATAGTGTAATACTGCCACTCAATACCATATAAATCCATAGAATAAGGACACTCACATGTTTCAATAAAATAACAGGCCTTGTTTAATAGCCTCAAAGGCTTCAAAGGAACAAGTTTCCAAATTATAAATATAGGGATCTCACGCTTTAAGAAGCACTGTAGAAGATGACCAGCTTTCCACCTCTAAAATGGCCGCTTGAACCGCAAAAGTCGGCGTGCGTTACAAATACCGGAAGACCTTGAGAACGCCCTGTGGGTGGGGCAAAACGCGTTGACGCACTTCCGGTCTGCAGTCATCTTGGCCTACGTCACTTCCGATATTTGGAACGCACGCCGACTTTTGCGGTTCAAAGCCTTTGAGGCTATTAAACAAGGCCTGTTATTTTATTGAAACATGTGAGTGTCCTTATTCTATGGATTTATATGGTATTGAGTGGCAGTATTACACTATGTAGCCTTTCTTTCCTTGCACATTGAGGATTCCATGGAGAAGTAGAGTGGAGTCGATTGCAGTATCTAAGCAGGGTGAAGAAGGCGATTTGAGTTCCTCCTGAGGGGCTATAGGATCCCTTATATCCTATGAGGCTTATTACTCACCTCCATCTGGTGAGTGCGGTCAATATTATTTTTCACGTGGTGATTAGGTGGAAGCACATTTTGAAACATTGTCTTGAAAATCCTTTTGGGAAAATAAGGACTTATGTTTGAAATATATATATATATATATATATATATATATATATATATATATATATATATATATATTTTTTTTTTTTTTTTTTTTGCACGGACATTTGTTATTATTTTTATTTATTTAATTTTTGCGCTGTTTTGTGTTATTCATTATTGGTGGTTTTCACTGGTGCACAGCTGCATAATTGTATACTTTCTTTGATTGGCGCTGGGATTTTAGTTTGCTTGGTTTTATACACCTGTGGCCATAAAGGTGATTAGAACACCTAAATCCAACAATTTGGGAGGAGTGTCAATACTTTTGGCAATGTAGTGTATATATACACACACTTTTTAACCACTTGCCTACAGGGCACTTATACCCTCTTCCTGCCCAGGGCAGTTTTCAGAGCTCTCGCACTTTGAATGACAATTGCGCGGTCATGCAACACTGTACCCATATGAAATTTTGATACTTTTTTTTTTTAGACAGATAGAGCTTTCTTTTGGTGGTATTCACTCACCTCTGGGTTTTTTATTTTTTGCTAAACAAACCAAAAAATTTTGAAAAAAAGTTTAGTTTATAAAATTTTGGAAATAAGTGATTTTTCTCCTTCACTGATGTGCGCTAATGAGGCTGCAGTGATGGGCACTGAAAGGCAGCACTCATATGGCACTGATAGGCGATACTGAAAGGCAGCTCAGATTGGCTATATGTCGCATTGATGTGCACTGTCAGGCGGCATTGTTGTGCACTGACAGCTGGCATTGATGAACACTGACAGGTGGCACTGCTGGGGCTACACTGATCATCAGTGCCCTGATGATCAGTGTACATGTCCCCTCTGAGGGATGCCGATAACATTTCCCCATTTACATGCGATCAGCTGATCACATGACTGAGCCAACATCTTCAGCTCTTTCCATTGATTGGTAATCCGCTGTGTCCAAGAGACACAGCGCACCACCAATCGCCGTGCGGTTAGAGTGGGAGGATGTCATATGACGTCCTCCCAGAACGAGAGAACCGCCTTGCGCCCGTCATTACCTTATATGGTGGGCGGGAGGCGGTTAAATACAGCACCATACATAGTAATCTGTGTGGTGGAGTGAATTTCCTTTAGAGGTTTGCTTCTGCTAAAAATCTTCCCTTCTGTGCCTCCTCAGAGCTGCTGGATACCATCCTCAGCAGCTGTCTACCAATGCCGTAAAAGTTAACAGCAGATTTGGCTACATAGAAAACTTGCACTGTCCATCCCCTTCTGATCTCCCTACATTAATAGGATGCTTCTTACTACAAGCCCACAATGATTTGTGTTCTGTGAATGGGCAGAAGAGATCCTGTCATACATCCACACCACCGAGGTAGGGTACAATTTTCAATCAACAAGCAGTGGCTGTATGAGGACCATCCTGCCAAGATAGCTAGGTGTTTTAAGTCCAATTTCAGAATTTTACCTATCTCAGAAGATTTAGGACAGTGAAGCAGGATATTTTCTGCTTCACTGCAAAATTCTCCCACAGTTACAAAGAAGTCAGAGTGTTGATATTTCCACTTTATGGCAACATTTTCTAGCCATGAACTACTGCAGAGAAAATATTTAAAGTGTTACTAAACCCGCAACAGTAAAATCAGTCTGCATATGCAATAAAGCATGCTTGTTATGATCACTGTGGAACCTAAGGGGTTAATCCTCCACATTGTTTAAAAAGGCTGTTTGATCCTGTCTTCTCTAATCCTCTTCTACTGTCCCCAATCCATCTGCTGATAGTACAGTGCTCTAGGAGTCACTCTGCACATGCTCAGTTTAGTGTGTATGGCTAGAAAGGGTGTTTTGTTTCTTGGGAGGGTGCATGTGATCAACACAGGGCCATTCAGCACTGTCTAGACAGCAGGCCAGGGGTCAGGTAGCCTCATAGGATAGTCATATGAGAATGAAAACTCCTACAATATTAGCCAGTGCTCAACTGGACACAGTTAGAAGTCGCAAGATTGCTATATACTGCTGATGAGAAAAAGTATTTAGTAGTTTCTATTTACTAAAATAATTGCATTTCTGTGTTCTGTGGGAGACCAGATAAATAGTGAATGCAGAGTCCTGGGTTTAGCAACACTTTAAGCTGTACTGCTAATTTTCTAATATACTAGTTTTTTGGCTGCGTCTTGCCACAATACTTTGAGTGTGACTGCTGCAGATCAATGGCAAAAAGAAGCTCATTTAGTCAAGTCCTGAAAACCACGTTAATGTTCCTTTAACCACTTGCCAACCGTGCTATAGCCGAATGACGGCTACAGCACGGTTTTCCAGTTCTGGGAGGGTGTAATATGACATCCTCCCAGAACGCGCCCTCCTGGCAATCGTCTACAGACATAGCTGATCACGTGATATGGTAAAAGGCCAATCACAGTGGCCTTTTACCACATGATCAGCTGTGTCCAATGACACAGCAGATCACCGGTAAATACAGTTGCCGGTTATCACAGCGTGAGGAAAGTATTGCCGATAACCGGCAATTGTCAGAGGACAGATTGGCACCGATCAGTGCCCTAATGATCAGTGCCCAGCAGTGCCACCCATCAGTGCAGGAGAAAAGTTACCTGTTTGCAAAATGTTATATTAGAAACCAAAAAAATATTTTTCTAAAATTTTTAAACTTTGTTTATAGTGCAAAATAAGGCGAGTAAATACCACCAAAAGAAATCTGTGTGAAAACAATGATAAAAATTTCATATGGGTACAGTGTTGCATGACCGCGCAATTGTCAAAGTGCAACAGCGCTGAAAGCTGAAAATTGGTCTGGGCAGGAAGGGGGTATAAGTGCCCAGTAGGCAAGTGGTTAAAGTGGTTGTAAAGGATCAAGATTTTTACCTTTATGCATCCTTTATGCCACTGCTGTGTGAATGGACACGCAGAGCAGCGGCTCGGGTGCCCCCAAAGCAAGCTGCTTGCACTTTGGGCACTCGGCAGGAGCATCATCAGGGGACTCAAGAGGAGGAGCGGGGCTGCTCTGTGCAAAACCACTGCACAGAGCAAGTAAACATTTACGGCAGACTAACAGGTGTGTTTTTTGGGCACACTGTATTGTATGTAGCCTCAACTACAAACAGTATAGAGCGCTGTGTTCCAGCAGTAGGATGGAGACTTCCCATCCCTCTCCCAGAACAAAATAAAGTTGGATTGAGTGCTGCTGAGCCCTTCACTGGAAGCTTTGTATTCATTCATAGACTGTATTGCATCCCATGATTGGCCGAGCATCACTCAGCCCATTTTGTTTCAGGAGTGGAAGTCCCTGTCCCACTGCCAGAACAACACTGTATACAGCTGAGGCTAAAAGGGTGCAAAGAAGAAAAAAAAAAAAAAAAAAAAAATGGAGGTGCAAAGTTTCTGCTAATAGGTTATCTTCGTGAACAAGAGAGAACAGTCACATAATCCAGCCAAACTAGTATACAACCTGAGGCCTATGGTGAGTTTCCAACACTGCCCCAGCCAGTAGCAGCTATGGCCACTTCCCCCAACCTAGTCACTTAAGCATTTAACTACATGGAATAATACTGTTCATGAAACCACCTGCCAACCCAATGTCTGAAAGTGGTTTTGGATTATGCATGAATATCTGATCATACCATTTAGGCCTGGGTTAGAACGGAATTAAAAAGTGAATCTACTATGTTAGGAAGTGTAGAGAAAACCTAGAAATTTTAAATTGTGCCTAAGCATTACCCTGAAAAATCTCACCTGCAATGCCTCCAGAAGTCTTCTAAAAATACAGGTATATAAGCTTGTCAAGGTACTCCTGTGCCTACAGCCTCACAGTTATGTATCTGAAGTGTGAAATCTAAGGTACTGCAGCCTGAGACTGGAAAGAGATTTGGTAATGTGACTATGGAGATACTCTTTCCCCCTGCGGAAGACTCTAGAAGGAAGAAAAAACCTGCCTCGTCCAAGATGGCTGCCGCCACAAAAAGAATTAAAAACACAGAACATGAAAGGCAAGTCAGTCGACAGCGAATATCAGCCGCTAGGAGAGAAGCATTCTGACTAGTCATTTGCCTGCTTCTTTCAGGACCAAATTTCAAGAGTTCAGTTCCCCATCAACTACCTTATTTTCCGGAAAAAGAATGAATGTACAAAATTGGAAAGCAGGTGTGCCGAGTTCGAATGCTATACAATTCTGTGTGTCAGATAAGTCAGTTCCTTGGGTGTCGCAAAAACATAAAACATTACATTTTAGTTCTGCATCAAAGTAAAACCAACCCCCTCCGTCACACAAATCGCAGATCCCCCCCCCCTTCAAGCCGCCTCACACTTCCGGCATTCTTGTCTAGGTGAGAATATCATATCAAAGCCTCCTTATAAACCTACAGCACTCAACTCAGGAGTTTCTAAAGCAATCCAGAACAAATGCAACGCTGTGCATCATCATGGGGCCAACTGCAAGGACCAGAAGAGATAGCCAACTTCCAATGACATGGAAATGAGGGAGAGGTTCTATAGTCCTGTCCCAAGCCGCACCTTGTCAAAATGGTTGGGCGGCTGTAGAGTCGCTTGGATCACTTTTACAGGAAAACCCACCTCAAATTGCAAATTTTGATACCAGAAATATAACTGCAACCATGATCCTGGATCAACCACTTGTTCCCCAGAAACTAGGGTAGACTTAGTGGACCACTTGGTCTTTCTGCCTTCACTTTTCTGTACGCCTTAAAATAAAATACAAGATTATAATCAGCAATTTTTTTTTTTTTTAAATACAGGTTCATATATAGCTCTGTCAATCTACAGAGCGCTTTACATATATTCTACATTCACATCAGTTCCTAACCCCCAAGGAGCTTACAACCCAAGGTCTCTCACATTCATGCACATACATACTAGGGCCAATTTATACAGGCGCCAGTTAACCTACCAGCATGTCTTTGGAGTGTGTGAGGAAACCAGAGTACCCGGAGGAAACCCACATAGGCAGGAAGAACATGCAAACTCCATGACGGTTGTGGTTCGAACTGATGACCCCAATACTGCCAGACGGAAGTGCTAACCTGCCACCACTTAGCTATTTTGAACAGTAGGACAGCACAGCGCTGAGCGAACTATTGGCGCTTTATAAATACTGTATAATAATAATAATAATAATAGTGGCTTTGTGAGATGCTTAATGGCAGAGGCTTTGCTATGAGCAGTGTCCTATCACACGGCATCAGTACACAATTTTTTGCCAAGAAAAAAAAAATTTATGAATATAGATTCAGAGTACATCAGTTTTTGTATTTATTTAAGCTGTTGCAGAAACCAAAAAGGTGAAAAAATTTTAATGAAAATGTTGACATTTATGAGAGAAATGTGAATTGGCCCTGATGGCAAGTGGTTAAATTCTTGGTTTGCTGGCTACCTCTGCTGAAAATACATTCAAAGCATCAACTACTCATTCAGTAAAAGATTTGTAATGTTTGTTTTGAACTTTCCTCCTGCTAGTTTGAGGTCATGTCCCTATATGCTCTTGATGGAATATACTGCCCTTTGGAACCTTATTTACACCCTTAACTACTTGAACTCGAAAAGGTTTTACCCCTTTATGGCCATTTTTTGCTATTCAGCACCACACTACTTTACAAAATGGAAAATTGTGCAGTCATGAAACACTGTACACAGTGGCTATGATCTGTGACTGGCTACAGCTAATCACTTGGTACAGGTAGCCATGTAACGCAATTGTTGTGAGCCAATCGAAGGTCATAACAGTACAGTTTTTCCTCAAAACGTTTGCATACCCCTGGAGAATTGGTAATATACAGTATGTAACATTTTTAACCAAAGCCCCGAATTCTTGCAGGCAGTATAGCCCATTCATCTTGGGAAAATGTCTGCAGGTCATGCAAAGTCTTTGGCCGTCTTCCATGAACCGAGATCTCCTCACAGTGGCTGGATGTTGAAGTTAGGAGACTGATGGCCATTCCAGAATCCTTACCATTTTCTGCTGTAACCACTGGAAGGTCAACTTGGCCTTGTGCCTAGGGTCATTGTCGTGGTGGAAAGTCCAAAAGCATCCCATGTGCAGAAGAATGTAAGTGGTCTACCAGTATTTTCTGATCACATGCAACATTCATCTTGCAATCAATTTTGACAAGATTCCCTGTGCCTTTAGATATCACCCCCCCCCCCCCAAAACATCACTGACCCACCACCAGTGGGGATAGTATTCAGGTCGCTATAGGCCTTGTTGACCCCTCTCCAAACACTGCGCTTATGGTTGTGACCATAAAGCTCTATTTTAGTCTTGCCACTCCAGATTAGTGTGCCCGAAGCTGTAAGGCGTGTCAAAGTGTTGTCTTGCATATTGTAACCACACTTTTTTTGTGGCATTGTGGCAGTAAAGGCATCTTTCAGGCAACTCAACCATGCAGCTCATTTTTGCTCAAGTATTGTCATACTGAGCTCCTTGAAATAACCACACCGTCTTTCCAGAGCAACCTCCATTTCTCCTGAGGTTACCTGTATGGTTTTTTTTTCTTTGTATATCAAACAATTCTTCTGACAGTTGTGGCTGCGATCTTTCTTGGTCTACCTGACCTTGGCTTGGTATCAAGAGATCCCCAAATTTTCCACTTCTTAATAAGTGAATGAACAGTACAGACTGACGTATTCAAGGCCCTGGATATCTTTATATCCTTTTCCATCATTATAAAGTTCCATTACCTTGTTACACAGGTAATTTGACAGTTCTTTACTTCCCATTGCTCAGTATCTAGCCTGCGCAGTGCATCCACGTGAGAGCTAACAAAATCATTGACATTAATTGCAATTTAAAAAGCCACAGATATGCGAAATTAACCTTTAATTGCCATTTTAACGTGTGTATGTGTCCCAAGGCCAACATCCCAGGGTATGTAAACTTTTGACCAGGGCCATTTGGATGATTTCTGTTATTGTGAATTAAAAAAAAGGAGCAAAATAAACTAATAAATGGCTTCATATGATCTCTATCCTCAAATAAAAGTCAGTTTTTTGGCATGATTAGGGCTACAATAAACTATTTTCATAATCGATTAGTTGGACAACGGTGTCGATTAATCGGATAAAAAGCTCAAAAGGTTTGGGAGTATAAAACGTAGTTAATATGCAAAGTTTACAAAAAAAAAAAAAAAAAAAAAAAAAAAAATAAATAAATGCAGTGGTAAATAACCAGTTAGGGAACAACATATCTAATCCACTCTGAGAAAAGACAGAATAGAAATATTGTATACTCTATTATGAGGTTGAATCTGCTACATAGTCTCGGATCAAAATCTTTGAAGGGGGAAAAAAAAAAAAAAAAAGACCTGAAATGCTGTTTTGCAGCTTTCCAGACAGGACTGTGAATTATTATGCATGACAGACTTGTTACAAGCTATTGGCACCTACTGTCACTTATTCTGGCCATACACAAATTTTTCCTTAGAAAATGTGTTTTAAGAGCATTCAATTTTCTAATTGTTAGTGGGGTCGAATTGATGTTCACACAAATTTTCAGACAGTATATGTGGATTTTTGTTCAGAAAATATTCACTTTAAAACATTGAATGTTAAAAAGCAAGTGAAATTTTTGAATAACATTGTCCAATCATCGAAAGCACAAAGAATTTTTGTATGAATATTCTCCGAAAATCAATACATGTATGGCCAGGATAAGGCATTTAGTAGCAGCAGCATGCTTACCTGTCATGATGAGATAAAAAAAAAAAAAAAAAAAAAAATTATAGAACAAAAACAGCAGATAATCACTACTCTAAAGGGTTATACTGTGAAACCGTGAAATATATAACTTATATCATATTAAATATACCTTCAGGTAGGATGTACATAGCTATATTTGGGGGGAAATAAATATTTTATTTTTAAAAGTAGTACTAAAGGCTGAGACTTTTTGCATGGATATAATTTAAATACAATGCACAATACTGGTAAATTTTATTCTATATATAATTGGAATGCCTTATATTACCTCCAGTCTATCAGCCTCTAGCTTCTCTGCATTCAGATGTTGATCTTCCCTGCCCAGATCCCTCAAAAGTGATTGTAAAACTTGTATTTTTTTTTTTTTTTTTTAAACTACCAACTTGTCATACTTACCTGCTCTGTGCAATAGTTTTGAGCAGAGCATTCCTGATTCTCCCTTTCTGGTGTCCCCCACTAGCAGCTTTTGGCTCCTCCTGCCTTCAGAGTGCCACTATAGCAAGCCGCAAAGTATAGTATAGAGTGCCCCTATAGCAAGGTTAAAAAAAAAAAAAAAAAAACACTTCCGCCATTAGACTTACTCCTTTCCCCTGCAAAGAACTACAGTGGATATAAAAAGTCTACACACCCGTTAAAATGGCAGGTTTCTGTAATGTAAAAAAAAAAAAAAAAAATTCAGAACTTTTCCACCTTTAATGTAACCTATAAACTGTACAACTCAGTTGAACAAACTGAAATCTTTTAGGTGGAAGTAAAAATTAACTAAAATATGGTTGCACAAGTGTGCACACCCATAAACGAATACTTTGTTGAAGCACCATTTGATTTTATTATAGCACTCTTTTTGTGTAGGAGTCTATCAGTATGGCACATCTTGACTTGGCAATATTTGCCCACTCTTCCTTGCATAAACACTCCAAATCTGTCAGTCAGATTGTGAGGGTATCTCCTCTGCACAGCCCTCTACAGATCACCTCACAGATTCAGGTCTGGGCCATTGCAAAAATGTAATCTTCTGGCGAAGCCATTCCTTTGTTGATCTGGATGTATGCAGTGGGTTGTTATGCTGAAAGATGAATTTCCTCTTCATGTTCAGCTTTCTAGCAGAAGCCTAAAGGTTTGGTCCCAATATTGACTGGTATTTGGTACTGTTCATAATTCCCTCCCTTGACTAAGGCCCCAGTTCCAGCTGAAGACAAACAGGCCCAAACCATGATGCTTCCACCACCATGCTTCACTGTGGGTATGGTGTTCTTTTGGTGATGTGCAGTGTTGTTTTTGCTCTAAACATATCTTGGCATTATGGCCAAAAAGTTCAACCTTGGTTTCATCAGACCAGAACACATTTTCCCACATGCTTTTGGGAGACTTCAGATGTGTTTTTGCAAACATTTAGCCGGGCTTGTTTTTCTTCAGACATATGAAGAATATGGGAGATTGTTGTCACATGTACCACACAGCCAGTACTTACCAGATATTCCTGCAGCTCCATTAATGTTGCTGTATGCCTCTTGGCAGCCTCCCAGACCAGTTTTCTTCTTGTCTTTTCATCAATTTTGGAGGGACAACCAACCAGTTCTTGGGAATGTCACTGTTGAACCATATTTCCTCCACTTGATGACTGTCTTCACTGTGTTCCATGGTATATCTAATGCCTTGGATATTCTTTTGTACCCTTCTCCTGACTGATACCTCTTAACAATGAGATCCCTCTAACAATTTGGAAGCGCTCTACGGACCATGGCTTTTGCTGTAGGATGCAACTAAGAAAATGTCAGGAAAGACCTACTAGAACAGCTGAAATTTGGGGTTAATCAGAGGCACCTTAAATGATGGCAGGTGTGTACAGATTCATATTTAACATGGTTTTGAATGCGATTGCCTAATTCTGAACACAGCTACAGCCCCAGTTGTAAGAGGGTGTGCATACTTATGCAACCACCAGGTTTTTTTTATGTTTACTTCCCCCCCACCCCCCCAGAAAGATTTCAGTTTGTTTTTCAAATGAGTTGTACAGTTTATAGTTCTGAAATGATTTGTCTCTTTTTTACATCACAGAACATTTAACAGGGGTTGTAGACTATTTTTATATTCACCGACTCACACATTCACAAGCTTTCAGGCACTTACTGACATGTATGCATGCTGCACTGCAAATACGGACATGTATGAATGGTGTACTGAGCTGTATGTGTGCTCCACTGTATTTTCTGATATGTAAAGAAATAATGCATTCTGTATGCAGGCTAACCAATCAGCTGAACAAATAATCTACTGTGAAAATAGTTGACAACTATTTTCATAATCAATTATGTTGATTAGTTGTTTCAGCCCTAGGCATGATCAGTCATTTTCGAGAAATGCCAAAAAGTCATGATTGCCAGGGTATGCAAACTTTTGAGCACAACTGTAAGCAAGCTGTTCATGAATGGAAAGTCATTCATGACAGGTTGTTTACATGGGTATTGTGAACAATAGTGATCACATAACAGTTTATCGGTAACCGTGATCCGTTGTGTCCACAGGAGGGTGTGCTGCACTCTCCAAAACCAGAGCAGGCACAATCAAGACTATTCATATTAAGTTCCTACAGTCACTCCTGATACCTCTCACCATATTTGTTGGAATCATTTTGTCTCAAAAAACATTTATGAAGACCTTTCTTACTGCTGCTACAAAAAAAAAAAAAAAAAAAAAAAGTATTAAGCATTACTGAATTAAAAAAAAAAAGGAAACCTCTTCTAACAATTGCTATGATGTTTCTGTGCCTTTTGTTCAGGTCTAAAATCATTAATAAAATTACTTGGGCATATAAAGCCTCTGCATTTTTGCCACCAAGGGCGCATGATACCTTTCATCCAAGTAAGCTACACATGGCTTACTGTGGAGGAAATCCCCTAGTTGTCTATCACTATGGTCTGGGCTGGAGGCAGGTCTAAGCCACATCAGGTCACATGGCTTTTGACATTGCCTCAACTTTTTTCAGACCCAAACACCCAGGCCATGCAAAGTTGCTAGGAGCTGTCCGTCAAGGATCTGATGCACCTAAAAGCACTGGCGGGCAGGGGTTGGATCGTTAACCGACAACTCCAGCCTGCTTTGTATGCCCTTTGGGAGGGAGGGTTAAACTTCAGCTTACTTCCACCCCAGCTCAGGCTGTGCTACAGTTAAAAATAAAGAAGTGTGACCCAATTTTGAACAAGCAGGAAAAAGAAGCATTAGCGGTTCACATGTAAAGAAATGGCTGGTAGTGTGCCCTATCATTAAGATGCTGCAGTACCACCAAGGTTTAGAATCACTTCAGCTAAAGATCTATATAGGGAGATCCAGACCTTATTCCCTCTAGCTGGAGATCCCTTTAGTGATTTACCCCAAAATTCTATTTTAAGCTAGGCGACATTGCTCAATTACCAATCATCTCAAAAAAGGAACCCCTCTACCCACAAATCTTTTTCTTCTGAAGTTTTTCCTAAAAGGGTCTTTACTATATTAAAGCTTATATGAAAGGACAGTAATAGGGCTTAAATCTACTTTAAAGTGGAACTTTAGGCTAAGTAATTAAAACAGGCAGACACACAGGATTTTTAAGAAATGCTTTGTCTCTTCTGCATTAAAACTACTTACCTGCCTGTCCACAGCTTTACAGAGAGCCGCGCATGCGCAGCTCACTGTACAAAATAAGTAATGCCGAATCTGACTAAATGCCCGGACATGTACAGGAGTGACATCATCCCTGCTTAGCCAATGACAGCGGCCAGCTATTGACACCAGAAAACTGGTCACCCAAACATGTCAGCGGCAGGGAGGGGAGCACGAGGACACCGCATTGCTGGAGTCGAGTATTGTTTCATTTTAACTTCATTTCAAGAAGTGCTCAGTTTTTTTAATGCCAATTATAATGCTACCTTGTTCCAGCAGTCCTGGTCATTGGGTGACAACTGTCTCTCAGATGTGCTTCTGAACTGTCACATGCACCTCTTGTAGAGAATACAAGCTAAATATAAACCATATAGGATTTAAATCAACATTGAGCCTCAACACAAGAAAATGAATACCTGCACTACTCAAACAATACAGCGCACCACATGTACATTCACATACATGCGCTGTGCTCAAGTACAAGTGTGTTGGTGGATGTTGTAAATGTGTGACAAGGAAGCATTCAGTACAAACATCAATGCATCACAGCACACAAATACCATGCACAGAAAACTGTAAGAGTGCCGATGGCTTTAACAGCCAGCAAGTATTTTGTGTTTATATTCCAACTCCCTGCACAAATCAAAATTTTGACCAGATAAGCTTACTGAGCCAACCTTCTTACCAAACATTCCTTAATTACCATCAACTATAGTCCTTGAAATGCACTAGAAATTTTACAGATTAACCACTTGCCCTCCAGAGGATTTCCCACCCTACCATTTTTTACGATACAGTGCTGCGTTACTTTGACCTTTGACAATTGCGCACTCATGCAACACTGCACCCAAATAAAATTTATGTCCTCCCCCCCACACACAAAAATTGAGCTTTCGGTGGGATTTGATTGCCTCTGTTTATTTTTTGTGCTATAAACAGGAAGAAAAAAAAAAAAAAAAGGACCGACATTGAGGAAATAAAAAATTTTTTTGACTTTTTGGTATTAAAACATGTCCAGGAGAAAAAAAATAAAATTTTAAGCTAAATTATATTCTGCTACATGTCTTTGCTGGACTGTGGGGGGCATTCTGACACGGGGGGGGGGCTAATAAAAGGCACTGACACCGTACTGACACTGAGTAGGAAGGGGTTAACATCTGGAGCGATCAAAGGGTTAACTGTGTACTGTGTGTGTTTTACTGTGTAAGCACCCTGTTTTATATTGTTCTGCTATGCAAAGCAGAGTGCTGGAGTGGACAGGGGAGAGATCTGTATTGTTTACATACAGACCTCTCCCCCCATCAGTATTCCTCAGTGATCGCCAGCCAGGACCTGGTGATCAATAACTGTAGCTGCCAATGGTAGCATGGGTAGGGTTTGTGCCCCCTACCTGGAAATACAAAATCATATTTATATTACACACATGATTTTGCGCAGCCCTGTAGCAGTAGTTCTCCTATAGGGCAGTCAAAGCGGTTAAACTGAAGTCTTCTTGTGGTTGAAAATATATGTAAAGCAAATCACTAAAATAGCTTTATATTTTTACATTGCCATCTTTCAATAAATAAGTCCCAATAACCTAGCCATAAGGCTCCTTCCTTGTTCAGGCACCTCCATTTATAGAATGAAAAAAAGGTGAAGATTGTTTTTTGTCATATAAAATTGTTTAGAATGCATGCCATGCTCTGGCAATTGAAACAATTCAGTAAGGGATTAAATCTACTTAAAGCACCAATGTTTTCACCAATCACCTGCAGTCAACTAAATGTACAAGTAGCAAAGGTAACTTGCAAGAATAAAAGTTTGGATTTTCAATTAGTTGAAGGTGTAGTCTACTAGGCTGTCCTTACCATGCATTTGTTTCATTGTGGTGGCTCACAGGAGTAGCAAAGCAAGGTTGACAGCCATAGAGCATTAACTGTCAAAAACCAAAAATACATTCCCTACTTTCCACCTGGCCTCACAAACACTACTGCTATTTCAATAGAAGCAGAATTTCAATGAGCTGAAGAGGAGATTGTGGTCAATTCCAAGGTAATTCAAGAAAAAAAAAATGCTTGTATAGCCAAGTTCTTAGAAAGCAAGTTGCACTAAAGTAATTATGTCACAAAATATGAACTTTTTAGAAGAGCCAAATGCATCATATTCCTCAATGACTAAAACCAGACTGCCATGAATACAGGAAGTACAGCAATTTCTGAAACCAGTGCGGAAAGAAAAGACTTTTGTTACTTTCCACTTTTGAAAATGCATTAACCTGGCCATTCTGCTAATCCATGTAATCAATTTCCATAGGGACTGACTTGGAATAAGTAGCTATATCAGATGTTCTGACTTCACTGGCTGCATGTGTGTACTAGATCAGGTCGTACTCAGATGATATGGAGCCAGAGAACTAGCATTTTTTGGGATGGTCAGCAATAGCATCCTTCAGGTTTCTCAGTACAGGTTTCCTTTAAAGCTGAAATGCGGGCACTTGAAAGACAAATGTAATGCAGTTCTAGTCTTACAACATAAAATGTATTTTCCTGTAAGAGCAAGTACCTATATTTTACATCATCTTGTAATCCTTGTACAACAGACCTTGGATTAGAGGAGGGAATAGCAGCATAAGGAGCCAATCAGTTGTACTACAGTGCAAGCAGCACGCTAATAGGAGAGAGCAGAGTGACAATTAGATGAACTCATCAGTTTGCTGCTTCTCCTTTCAATGTTCACTCACAGGCTGGTGGAGGGAAGAGACCTGTACATGTTACTGAACTGCATAAAAAAAACCCCAAAAAAAACAAACCAGGTCTCCTTTCCTGACAGAAAGGGGAGCACAAATAACAGGACAATCTTTGCTGCTAAAATATTACTACTACTACTACTACTACTACTACTACTACAAGTACTTATACAGCACCATCAATTTACACAGCGCTTTACATATATATTGTACATTCACATCAGTCCCTAACCCTCAAGGGGTGTACAGTCTAAGGTCCCTAACTCACATTCATACATACACATACTAGGGACAATTTAGACAGGATCCAATTAACCTACCAGCATCTCTTTGGAGTGTGGGAGGACACTTGAGTATGTGGAGGAAACCCACGCACGCACAGGGAGAACATGCAAACTCCAGGCAGGTGGTGCTGTGGTTGGGATTCGAACCAACGACCCTAGTACTACCAGGCGGAGATGCTAGCCATTTAGCCACTGTGCTGCCCAAAAGCTTCCTTACATGTATTCCACATGTGTAGCCTTTAAAAGGCCAAATAGAGGAATGGGAATCTTCAAAGGAGAGAATACAATGTGTAGGAAAAAAAAAAAAAGTGTGCGTGTAGGTTTTTGAATATTAGAAAAGGTAATCCTGTAAAATGTCCTAACCTTGTCAATACACATAACAGTACAGTAGCAACTGTTTAAGGTATACACATATGAAAGCTACAGTTTGAGATCTACCATCCCACTGTTTGCAAAGAGCAATTAAGTAGTGTACACTTTTTCTGGGGTGACCACCAACTAAAAGATGTATTTCACGTGTAACCGAACTGTACATGACAGCATTCTCATTTAACAACCCATAATTCTGTCCACACACACGGCAATTTTTGGCCAGTCTCAATTATTAAGATTTCTAAAGCAAAGTAGATCAAGAAAATATACAGTAATAACTTGGTTTACGAATTTAATTAGTTCTGCAGGACTTTTCATATAGCGAAAAATTTGCAAACCGAAACGCCGTTTCCCACAGGAATGCAACTGAAAACCAATTAATCCATTCCAGAGGTCAAAAAAAAAAAAAAAGAAAACACTACTAAAATACCACATAAGTTATTTTACCAAGTCACGCTGTATTTTAGTAGTGACAATGTTAATGTTAGTGTTAATGTTTCAGCTGTCAGCAGGGTTCCCCACTGACAGCTGAATGTAAAAGAATTGCCAGCAATTAAAAAAAATTAAAATGGCGTGGGGTCCCCCATCCCATCCATACCATTATTATTATAGAGGATTTATATAGCGCCAACAGTTTGCTCAGCGCTTTACAATATAATGGGAGACAATACAGTTCAATACAAGAGGGATAGGAGGGCCCTGCTACTTGGAGCTTTCAATTAGGTCTGGTATACATTTTGAGGGCAGGCCCAGCAGGTGAGGAAAAAAAGGGGGGGGAAAGACGAGCGAGCGCCCCCTCCTGAACCATACCAGGCCACATGACTTAAACATGAGGGGATGCTTTGGGGCGGGCGGGCGGGGCTCCCACCCCCACCCCCCCAATAGCACCTTGTCCCATGCTGATGGGGACAAGGGGCCCCCAGATCCTAGCCCCCCCCATGTGAATGAGTATGGGGTACATGGTCCAGATACGCATTCAAAAAAAGTGTAGTGTGAAAAAAGACAGGACACTTTCTTTGACAAGTCCTTTATTAAAAGAATGTCCTCCGCAGTAGATCCAAAATCAATCACAATGTCTGCCACCGACCCACAAAAAAAGAAAAATGTTCCCGATGGCTGCCAGCCCTCTGCCTCTGAACTGGCTTGACAGTTCTTAAATATGCAAGGGGCGGGGCCGCCCGATGGCATCACCAGAGTGACCCCACCCCATTTGACATCATTGATCACATGGGATGGGGTCACATGGGTGATGTCCCTGGGTGGCCCCACCCATTACCTATTTAAGAACTGTCAAACCACCGGAGCAGGCAGAGGTCTGGCAGCCATCGTCGGGAACGGAACCTTTTTTTTTCCCCCCCTTTTCTTTTTTGGGGTTGGCGGCGGACATCGTGATTGATGTTGGATCTACTGCAGTGGACATTCTTTTAGTTTTTTCTTTTAATAAAGGACTTGTCAAAGACCGTGTCCTGTCTATTTCACACTAGACTTTATGGGAATGAGTATCGGGACCATATACCCCATACTCAATCACATGTGGGGGGCGGCGGATCTGGAGGCCCCGCTTGTTAAAGGGGGCTTCCAAACTTCGATATGCCCCCTGTCCGCAGATCCCACAAAGCATCCCCCCATGTTGAGGGCATGTGGCCTGGTATGGTTCAGGAGGGGGCGCTCGCGTCACCCCCCTTCCTTTCCTGACTGCCTGAATGCTCGGATAAGGGTCTGGTATGGATTTTAGGGAGGGACCCCCACACCATTTTTTTTTAATTTTGACATGGGAGTTTCCAAAATCCATACTAGACCTGAAGGGCTTGGTATGGATGGGAGGGGGGACCCCACGTCGTTTTGTTTTATTATGGTGCCGGTTTAAATTACCACTTTTTTTCTTCATTATAGCTCAGAAATTCAGCTGTCAATTTCCCCCCAGCTAAAAAGAGAGAAAGTTTTTTTAGTTTATTTCCCCAAGCTAAAAAACAATGTTTCCTTTTAGTTTCTTAAAACAAACAGTTTCCTTTAAGGGCTCGTTCACACTAGGCTGTTTTGCCAACGCTTGCCAAACGCCCCTATAGCGTTTGGCAAGCGTTGGTCCGGCGTTTGCGGAGCGTTTTTTAACGCTCCGCAAACGCCGCATGCGCGGTTTAGCCGCGGTTGCTAGGCGTTTGCCGAGCGTTAATAACGCCCCACAAACGCCTATAATGCAGTTTGAGTGGTGTTACCGCTCCGCAAACACCCCGCAACCGCACCGCAAACGCCGGCTGGGCGTTTGCGGAGCGGCACCATAGATGAGAATAGGAGGCTTCAAAGCCTCCTGACTCGTCCAGAGGCGTCCGTTTTGCCGCGACGCAACGCGACGCAAACGCTCCCGTTAGAACAGCACCATGTGCTGTAATGTGCAGAATTGGCAGAGGCGTTTGGGAAGCGGTAAAAACGCTTCCCAAACGCCTCTCTGCCGCCTGCACACAAGGCTAGTGTGAACATAGCCTAACTCTGGAGAAAGTGACAGCTAAGCCTGTGAGCTATAGTGAAGAAAAAAAAAAAAAGCCAGCAATTGCATTGAAAAATCAGCACTGACATACACTTTGTATTGAGATAAAAATTTGTATAAAATTCATAAACCGAAGCATTATTTTCAATGGATTTTCATTCGTAAACCAAAAATTACGTTAACTGAGGAATTCGTAAACCGAGGTACCACTGTATTACTGAAAGATTCAATTGAAACGGTTTGTGATATATTGCACTGAATTTGTTCCGCCAAGCTTGCCATTTAAAAAGGACTAAAACTTGCCCTGCAATGAACTTGTAATCAGGATCTTTTGCATATCTGAATTTTTTCTAAAAAACAAACATTAGTACAAGTAGGGGAATGCTTTGTTGATAGAGAGACTAACAAGATTGGTGCTGTACACGGTGCAAAACATCTATGAAAGGTTAACAGCCATTGGCATTAAAGTCCATTGTAAAGCTGTCCACATTTGTATTTTTGTCCTGTTAGGACTAACATTTTAGTTGAATTCATAAGAACAAGCCTTTTATCAAATGATATGTTCACACAAATCTAATGAATCCTAAACTGCGTATGTGCAGCAAGAGTGCTTTCTACAGTAGTTACACATGCTCACACAAAATTTTAAACTATTATGCAGGCCATATATGGGTCAAATTCCAAACAAATTTCTTTAGAAAAATCTGAATTTTTGTGCATTTTGTAATCCGATGGTGCCACCATTGATTTCGAAATTCGACCAACCTTCACTTCATATTGCTACAGAAAAGAATTTTCGTGGCCAATAATTTTCTTTTCTTTCCAAGTCACAGCTCAGGCTCATTTCTTTTTTGTTTATATATCCCGCACGATTCTCCCATCATTGATTCGAAATATGTTCATTTTTCAAAACATTTCCAACATGCCGATCATTCAAATTCGATGGTCACATGAAAATTGGCCGTTTCTGTGACCCACTGATGGTGTAAAAATCAAACAAAAATTCTTTGAAAAGATTTTCAAAAAAGAATTCTTTCAGAATTCGACCCATGTATGGCCGGCTTAAAATACGATTTAAGAAGTCAAAATAATCTTGTTTTTGTTTCATTTTAAACCTCAAAAACTCTAAACATACAATCTTGAGATCAGCTACATATTTGTCTACATCACATTTCTTTAACCCCTTTGCTGACAATGACAAAAAGGGGAAAAGATTTACAAAACTGAAGCAAAATTTAGAGGCTCTATCCAACCAAGAGTTTTAGCTGGGAGGTAGAGCTGTGTGTGAGAGAGACACAGAAACCTACCCTCACCTGTGTACGTAATAGCATGCAGTGTTGAAGGAGACTGCACATACATGTCAAAAAAGTGTGAATTGGGAGTCACTCTTCACCTTCCTAAATTATGAGGTGAAATGCATAACTAAACTGTTGCTACTAATCAAATACGCCATCATTAAAAATGTACAAAGGAAAGTTACGCTAGCCATACATTAGACAATTTTATACATACATTATACAACCATATAATATGGAGGTCAAACCTAAATACAATCAGGCAGGCCCTTGCAGTACATAGCTGAAGGTATATCTAAAGGAAACAGAAAATTGTAAAATGTATGGTCAGCTTAACTTGCTATGGGTACTCATTAAAAGGGGTCTCATCCAATCTCTTCTGCCCTTCATTGTGATGTGGCACAAGGAAAGAAGAAAAAAATACTTCAGGGACATCAGACGTGTTCACCTACGAAGCCCACTAAGGCCAGGTGTACTATACAAAAACAGTAGACTCTTTAAAAAGCCAGCCAAAACATTAAAAGCCTGCTCCCTTGAGGTTTTAAAAAGAAAAAAAAAAATGATATGGCACTTAGAAGAGCACATTTTTCTCACGCAGAATGACCTCTAAATCAAAGGTTTACATCAAAATACAACTTTATCAAGCTATCCACAAAATATCTACAGGAAGCCCAAAAGGTGGCTGGTATCTTGCAATGATCAGAACAGGGACAGGCACATTTCATAATTCAATTGGGAGGAGAAGAGGATGCACATGGCTTGTTAGGGTACCAATGTTGTCCTAACACAATAGAGGTGTCCCTTCTGAAACTTAGTTCAGCCTTTGATCTCCTGCTATGCCATTCACACGCTACATACAAAGTCACATACATTGACACTAAGATCTCTCTATGCAACATAACACCCCCCCCCCCCCTTTCCTCAGTGTTTAAATGTCAGACCACATATATTCCCTCCAACATCAATAACTCCTCCTTCATACAAATCTGTAATAGGAATTACAGTGACAGATCAGATCCCCCCCCCCTCCCCGATCATCACAAAGGTACTTTTCCTTGTTGGCCCAGCAATCACAAAGCAATGGGGTGATCGCCTGGTGAGGCCCTGTACACAGAGCCGATCTCATTGTCTCTATAACCTCTCCTCCACACTGCCTGACCCTCACACAATACTACTCTCACTTCCCCACCTACAACCTTCCTCTTTTAGCTTACTCTAAGTGCCATGATGGCCTTTTTTTTGCCCTAATTGTGAGCCCCTTGGAAGGGCTGCAACGCCCAGCCATGGAAGGGCCCCCCCCCCCCCATTTCACACAATGGTCATCGTCCTCCTTGCACGATGTGATGCAGATTCTGTCCGGGGACAAAACAAGCCCCGATCGTGTAGACAATATCTACTCACATGGCAGTTGGTAGGACCCCCCTCCCCCCAATCCCCACCATTATCCTCATCGCCCATAGAGCCCCGTTTTCACTCCTTCGGCGATTACCTGAGACGTCCTGGGCATGGTTTGCCCGCTGCTCCCTGGGCTCCCGGGCGGGTGGACCGCTCTCTGACCTGCGGCCCAGCCGGCTGCATAGCCCTCGGGTCCTTTGTGCTGCTCCGAGTAGTCTCCTCCCGGGTAGGCCGTATACCCCCGTCCGGGGCTGGGGGCGGTAAGGAGCTGGTTCAGGGTCGGGGTGGCAGCTGCCGGCTGCGCGGGCCCGAATCGAGGAGGAGGGGGAGGGTAGGCCGGAGCCGGGGGTTTGCCTGTGGAAGCGGTAGGGCGAGGCGGGGGGTACCCCGGTTGGTAGGCCCGATTCGGGTAGGCCGGATAAGAGTTGTAGGCCTCGTTGGGAGGCGGGTAGTCCAGGCCGAGGCCGGGCTGAAACACCCCTCGGTTATACGAGGAGAATCCGAATCCACCGGGCGGGTGCGAGGAGGCGGCGGAGGCCGCGGGCGCATCTCCGGGCTCCTGGAGAGAAGAGGCCGACGTCGCTCGGGTACCGTTGGCCGCCTCGGGCGGCTCGGAGTCCGTTGAGGCCGGAGCCGGGGCCTCGGCTTGAGACTCGACCGAAGACGGAGGTGGGTCCCCGGGGCTCTTCTTTAATTCGGGACCGGCGGCGGGCGGGGTTCCCCCAAGGCTGGGGCCGGAGGCCGGGGCTACCTGGGCGGCCATGAAGCGCTGTGAGGAAAGAGGGTATGGAGGTGGCCTCCCCCCCCGGGGTGTCGGGCTAGGTTCGGACAGGAGGGGAGGGGGGGAGCCGCTTAGTCGGACACGAGGCGGTGGAGAGGAGGAGGAGAGGCCATTTTACCGAGAGAGGAGGAGGAGAGACAGGCCGCAAAGCGCGGAGCTGGGTGTCCTGGACTGGGGGAGGATGAGGCCGCAAGACCCGGCTAGTGGAGCACGAGGAGGGAGCCGGGCTGGCAGCTTCCTGCACAAGAATCACACACAGAGAAAAACCCGGAGCGGATCAGCGGACGGGAAGGAAAGACCGGACGCTGGATGGCTCGGAGGCTAAGGGGGAAGAGATGCAGCAAGTCCCGGAAATGGATCACACAAAAACTGGAACCGGCCTTCGGGGGAGGGGGGGCCACAGGCAGGCTAGTGGAGTAAAACCCCTACTAGGAAGTCTAATATACAGTCATGGCACAAGCAATACCCGTGAGGTGCATAATAGGTAGGAGCTGCATGGTGCCTCCATGTTCTGGCTAAAAGATGTGCACAGCCCCGAAGCATGCATAGAGCAGCGGCGGCTGCAAGACCCGGATATGGGCCGTTCTCCTACATGGGGATGGCAGAACGGGAAAAATGGGAGCCGGGTCACAAGGCTGAAGCGCTTTCAGATTGGCACAGCTAGCGAGAAACCGCGGAGCTGGATTCAAAATGGCAGGATTAACGCTTTCCTCAGGCTCCACAAAGCCCGGAATCTGGAGTCAGGCACAGGTATGCCAATACAATGCTAAAGGGGGGAGCGCTGGATCACAGAGAATGAGCCGTATCAACAAGAAAAGCTGAGCGCCGGACACTAAGACCTGGACGTGGAATTAGGGCCTGGAGTTCTCCGACTGTCTCTTATGAGCCGACATGAAAGGCAAATTAAGGCAGTAAGACCCGGGGAGGAGCGCGGGAACCCGGAGGGAGCCACATCACGTGACGTCGTAGGGCGTCTGAGAACGCGAGGACGTCACAAGGTGTGTGTCCTCCAGCCTCAGCTCGTTGTGTAGCCTGCTGCTAGCGTGTGCTGAGGAACATATGTGTACATGTTCACTACCTCATGTCGACGAGCAGCACAGCAAAAGGCGCGCTTTTTGTTCAATGTAACACAACACACGGCCATACAGTGACAACCGTCCCAGCTAAAACCTAACGACATATTTCTGTAGAAAAGACAAGCTTTCTGCATACGCCCAGTGACGGCGCACTGCACCCCCCAGAGGCCAAATGGCAGCTGCGCTGGTCGTTGTAAGGCATATCACAGCTCCCCTCTGACCCCAGACGCAGGCACAAAGAAAAGCCAGAGCTCCGGGGGGAGGGGCCCTTGTGTTGCCCGGACCCTCATTCTCAAGCGCACTGACTGACCGGGGTGGCCCACAATGCACCGGGGCCGCTAGAGCTGCGTGCAAAGCCCGGAGTGGAGCGCTGGCAAGTAATGAGCAGGGGCGGGTAAATAGGTCTCTAGACAAAGGAGGGAGGAGGCATTGGCTGCCAGGAGAATCAAGAGGGCCGCGCTAGTGGACAGGAGAGCTCTCACGTCTGTCTAGTGAGGCAGCGCGCTGTGTACACACTGCTGACATGTGTCTGGAGAAGCAGGCATATGCCTTGTGTGCCTAAAGCCCAACACCTATTAATACACCACATTATTTTATAACGTTTAAAAAAACAACTCATTTGGAGACTTGATTTCTATATAAGCTATAAAAAATATCAGTTTTTGAAAAGTGCCTATTTATTATATAGGGTGTTCCATATCCCACTTAGTGGACGCTTCTACTGCCAGAAGTACTGAGTCACAACTGGCAAGGTCACTTTGCTATCCAGCAGTGCTCCCTACTGTGTGTTTCAGCTCTAGAATCTGAAATGGTGTCAAATATTAACTGGTCTAAATGAGTGACCACAACTGAGTTATAGAGGTGGACTGACAACTTATGGGGCCCCCAGGCAATAGGGGATCATGGGGCCCCTGTGTCCTTGCCCAGACTCAAAAAAGCCTATGAAAAAGGTACCAGGGGCATCTCATGGGGCCCCCTACTGACCCCGGGCCCTCGGGCAGTGCCTGAGTTTCCAAATGGTCAGTCCTCCCCTGAGAGGAACTATAATTATATAAAAAAAAAGGTCAGGCACTGATGTTGGATGGGAAGGCCTGGTTCGCAGTCTCATTCATCCCAAAAGGTATTCTATCAGGTTGAAGTCAGGACTCTATGCAGACCAGTCAAGTTCCTCCACCCCAAACTTGCTCATCCATGTCTTTATGGACCTTGCTTTGTGCACTGGTGTGCAGTCATGTTGGAACAGGAAGGAGCCATCCCCAAACTCTTCCCACAAAGTTGGGAGCATGAAATTGTCCAAAATGTCTTGGTATGCTGACGCCTTAAGAGTTCCCTTCACTGGAACTAAGGGGCCAAGCCCACCCCCTGAAAAACAACCCCATACCATAATTCCCCCTCCACCAAACTTTACACTCGGCCTAATGCAATCATACAAGTACCGTTCTCCTGGCAACCGCCAAACCCAGACACGTCCATCGGATTGCCAGACAGAAGCGTGATTCGTCACTCCAGAGAACACATCTCCACTGTTCTAGAGTCCAGTGTTGGCGTGCTTTACACCACTGCATCCAACACTTTGCATTGCACTTGGTGATGTAAGAATTTGATGCAGCTGCTCAGCCATGGAAACCCATTCCATGAAGGTCTCTACGCACTGTTGTTGTGCTAATCTGAAGGCCACGTGAAGTTTGGAGGTCTTTAGCTATTGACTCTGCAGACAGTTGGCAACTTCTGCGCACTGTGCTGGTCAGCATTCGCTGACACCGCTCTGTCATATTACATGGCCTACCACTTTGTGGCTGAGTTGCTGTTGTTCCCAGTTGCTTCCACTTTGTTACACCACCACTAACAGTTGATTGTGGAATATTTAGTAACAAGGAAATTTCACGGATGGACCTATTGCAGAGGTGGCAACCTATCACGGTACCACGCTTGAATGCCCTAGGCTCCTGAGAGTGTCCAATTCTTTCACAAATGTATGTAAAAGCAGTCTGCATGCCTAGGTGCTTGATTTTATACACCTGTGATCATGGAGGTGATTGGAACACCTGAATCCAATGATTTGGAGGGGTGTCCCAATACTTTTGGCAAGTGTTTGTGTCCAGAAGCTACAAGCAGCAATAAGTAATAGTAAACTACTAAACATACCTTAAACAGGCCTATTAAACAAACACTTGCCTAATAACCCCTGCTACTGGTCTGGAATAGTAGAAACTCCCTTCTAGCAGGATATGTGGTCTCAGACCCTTTATTTATTTCCTCGCTCTGTGGTTTCTAATCCAACCACACAGAGACAGGAATTGTTGTGCATCAATAACTCTGTGACATTAAGCAGCACAGCAATATCCCTACACCGGTTACACAAATTATGCAGCATCTCTTCTACAGGAAAGTTAAGGTGAACCAGAGCAGTAATCTGGGGGAAATTATCAGGAGGAGCCTAACTATAAAGGAAAATGTATTAACCCCTGCTTATAACCTCTCTGAGGGCAGGGACTTATGTGAATGTGCAATAAATATAAAGCACTGTGTAAATTGTAATAAAATACCTTCAATGGCATAACAGATTGTCAGCTCGAAATAGCAGGGCCTTCGAACCCTTCGTGTATTGTTTTGTTACTGTATTGTCTCATGTTCTGTCCCCCACTATAATGTACAGCGCTGAGTAAACCTTTTGGCGCTATATAAATACTGTATAATAATAATAACACAGTGCAGCCCAGTGGCTAAATGGTTACACTTCCACCTGGCAGTACTAGGGTCGTTGGTTTGAATCCCAATCACGGCACCACCTCCCTGGAGTTTGCATATTCTGCCTATGTGGGTTTCCTCCAAGTACTCCGGTTTCCTCCCACAATCCAAAGACATGCTGGAAGGTTACTTGGCTCCTGTCTAAATTGGCCCTAGTATGTGTATGTATGAATGTGAGTTAGGGACCTTAGATTGTACACCCTTCAAGGGTTATTATTTATTTATTTCAGGTACTTATATTGCACTGTCAATTTATGCAGAGCTTTACACATATATATTGTACATTCACATCAGTCCCTAACCCTCAAGGGGTGTACAATCTAAGGTCCCTAACTCACATTTATACATACACATACTAGGGACAATTTAGACAGGAGCCAATTCACCTACCAGCATGTCTTTGGAGTGTAGAAGGAAACCGGAGTACCCAGAGGAAACCCACGCAGGCACAGGGAGAACATGCAAACTCCAGGCAGGAGGTGCCGTGGCTGGGATTCGAACCAACGACCCTAGTAGTGCCAGGCAGAAGTGCTATGGACTGATGTGCATGTACAATATACTGTATGTGTAAAGCGCTGCGTATATTTATGGCACTATATAAGTACCTTAAATAACACATGACTCCATGACCAGTGCACAAAGCAAGGTACATAAAGACATGGATGAGCGAGTTTGGGGTGGATGAACTTGACTGGCCTGCACAGAGTCCTGACTTCAACCTGATAGAACACCTTTTGGGATGCATTAGAGCGGAGACTGCGAACCAGGCCTTCTCGTCCGATATCAGTGCCTGACCTTTTTTGCGTATAATTATAGTTCCTCTATAACTAAGTTGTGGTCACTTATTTTGAACAGTGAATATTTTACACCATTTCAGATTCTAGAGATGAAACACACAGTAAGGAGCACTGCTGGATAGCAAAGTAACATTGCCAGTTGTGACTCAGTAGCATTGTCAGTATAAGCGTCCAGTCAGTGGAATATAGAACACCCCTTGTAATAAATAGGCACTTTTCAAAAACTGATATTTTTTATAGCTTGTATAGAAATCCAATCAAGTCTCCAAATTAGTTCTGTTTTTTTAAACATAAAATAATGGGAAGTGTATAGTGTATTACAAGCTGTTGAGCTTTAGGCACACAAGGTAAATGCCTGCCTCTCCAGACACGTCAGCAGTGCCTCCTTCCTTTGTCTATAGACCTATTTATCCGTCCCTGCTCACATCTGGTCTGGGATTCTATAGCTAGTTTTAGCTCAGGGCTCAATAACCAGCATAGGCTAGTGCCAGGTTAGGCATCCAATGGCCACTTCTGGTAGTTAGAGGTCTGGTTGCATGACAGTTTACAAGCTACTAAGGACTAAGACACAGAGTAGATAGACCAACTCTGAGCTCCAGTCCCACACCATGTTTTCTGCTGGTGAGAAGCTGCATTTCAGGCTGGTTGGACAGCACCTGTAGGGTCTCCCCCTCATTTCAAATCTTGTCTTCAGGTTTCTGACACCAAGATGGGTGCCATATCGTGTTCATCCTCAGGGACCCCTGCAACTGAACTTTGCTGCAACATTCATCTGGCAGTCTCATTATTAATACCTATATACTGTATACCCAGGTATATGTGCACAATACCACCAGGACTCCATTAGAAATGCTGTAGGGCCCTTTGTTGGAATTACATGTTTATACATTGGATATGTGTACTGTTTTTCTTTTTTTTATAAAGTTTGCATTGCTCCCATATTCATGTGTATCTATATACTTATTGCTAATGTTATATGCTGGCTACAGTAGTTCATCTGTTCCCAGTGACTTTGATTGGATCACTGGTTAATTTCACATAAAGGGAACCCCTCTGTTCACAGAGGCCCAGTCCTGGGTGGAGGCACTATCAACTTTACTATCAAACCCACTCTTCCACATAGAAAAGGTTCTGGTTCTCTTATTTACCTACTGGTGTAGTGCAATATCTTGTTTGGAGGTGGTAATTTCTCTTACCCCCCCAACCCCTTCCAAAAGAGGGCTACACCTGCATGCGCTTAAAGTGGTTGTAAACCCTTACCTATACCCAGTGAAGTGACTGACCTCAGGTAATACACAGACGTAAAACAAATCCTCTTACATACGTTGTACATGTTTGTCTGTAGCCATTTGTCCTTTACATCCTTGTATAATTCAGAGATGAAAATAATTTTTCACCGATTCATAAGGGGGTTAGGGAGCTACAGTTACACATTGTACTAGAGCTCTTAGAGATGATTGGAGGAAAGGGACACCCCCCCCTTCACACAGCACACAGGAACAGAGTTGAGGCTGTAAGTCACAGGCTGTATGCAGGAGCTCCCTCCTCTGTCACCTTTTTAGCTCTTGGTGTCAGGAAAACTTGTCAGAAGTGACTTATGCAGATATTAGAGGAACTAAGCAGTAGAGAGAACTGACACTTACTGCTTTGGAGGGAGGCAAATAAAGACTATAGAAATATGTGCTTTGTTCAGATTTCATGTCTAAGGGTTACAACCACCATTGCCATTGCCTGATGTTGCCATTTTTTGCAATACGGTGCTGCATACTTTTAACTGACAATTGCGCGGTTATGCAACGCTGCAACCAAATGAAATATATGTCCTTTTTTTCCCACAAAGAGCGCTTTATTTCAGCGGTATTTGATCACCTGTGCGTTTTTTTTTTTTTTTGCACTATAAACAAAAAAAGACCAACAATGTTGAGGGAAAAAAAACAATACTTTTGACTTTTTGCTATTAAACATGTCCAGTAAAAAAAAAAAAAAAAAAAAAATTTTGTAATAAACGTAGGCCAAAATGTGTTCTACTACATGTCTTTGCTAAAATGTAAAAAAAAAAATCCCAATACATGTAAATTAATTGGTTAACGTGAAAGCTATAGCGTTTACAAATGGTGGTATATATACACTGGAATGTTTTGGGTTTTTTTACTAGTAATGGCAGCGATCAGCAATGTATAACGGGACTGCAGTGGGCATTTTGACACTGGGGGGAACTGACTTGGTGTCACTGACATCCGCGGTGACACCAATACAGTGATCAGTGCTAATGAAAAGCACTGACACTATACTAATGTCACTGGGCAGGAAGGGGTTAATATGTGGGGCAATCAAAGGGTTATTTGTGTGCTGTTTTACTATGAGGCTTTGGGTTGTGTTTGTAGATTGCTGTATTAGGCTGTGTTGTAAGCACACTGCTTTGTATGACTCTGCTATGCAGAGCCATACAAAGCAGTGTGCAGGGGACTGACAGGGGAGAGATCTGTGTTGTTTATACACAGGTCTCTCCGCCGTTGGAGATTCTCAGCAATCACCATGATTGGCAGCCGAGGCCGCGAATGGCAGTACGGGTAGGGCGCGTGCATCCCCTACCCTTAACTGAAAAATCACGTATATATACGTGATTTTGCGCACCCGTGCTGCCCTGTAGCAGTATTTCAGAAAATGAAATCCTGCTAGATCACTATATGCTGGCCCCTTATGCAAGTATAGCTATGTAAAACACTAAACATAAGTGTCTATACAGTTTAATATCCAGTAATACACTGTCTTTACCAGCAATGGGCAAACTACGGCCTGGCGGACCTTTTAATCCGGCCCGCGGATGTGGCTGTCAGGATGTGTGTAGGCGGGGCAGCGTGACGAACATGAGGGGAGGGGAGCTAGGCTCCTCTCACAGTCCGCCCTGAAGACCGGAACGGCGCGGGAACACGGCGAGAGGAACGCACGGAGCAAAGGTAAGTGAATTGACACAGGGGGGACTTGGGGACTTAATATGGGGAATGAATTACTATAGGGGGGATGAATTACTATATGGGGGATGAATTACTATATGGGGGATGAATTACTATGGGGGATGAATTACTATATGGGGGATGAATTACTATAGGGGGATGAATTACTATAGGGGGGATGAATTACTATATGGGGGATGAATTACTATAGGGGGGATGAATTACTATGGGGGATGAATTACTATATGGGGGATTAATTACTATGGGGAATGAATTACTATAGGGGGGATGAATTACTATATGGGGGATTAATTACTATATGGGGGATGAATTACTATGGGGGATGAATTACTATATGGGGGATTAATTACTATGGGGAATGAATTACTATATGGGGGATGAATTACTATATGGGGGATTAATTACTATGGGGGATGAATTACTATATGGGGGATTAATTACTATATGGGGGATGAATTACTATGGGGGATTAATTACTATATGGGGGATGAATTACTATATGGGGGATTAATTACTATGGGGAATGAATTACTATATGGGGGATGAATTACTATATGGGGGATTAATTACTATGGGGGATGAATTACTATATGGGGGATGAATTACTATATGGGGGATGAATTACTATGGGGGATGAATTACTATATGGGGGATGAATTACTATATGGGGGATTAATTACTATGGGGAATGAATTACTATATGGGGGATGAATTACTATGGGGGATGAATTACTGTATGGGGGATTAATTACTATGCTTACTATTAGGGAATATTACTATACTTACTATGGATGACACATGCACATCATTCATCTACTCTTGGTCCGGCCCCCGGGTCCAATATATGAACCCATTGCGGCCCTCAAGTCAAAAAGTTTGCCCACCCCTGGTCTTTACCCTGCTCTGCACATGCTCAGATGCTCTCCATTTTTAGGCAAACCTAAAGGCAGATTCAAACCTGTAACCCTAGTGCTGCAAGGCAAAAGTGCTAATCACTAAGCCACTGTGCTACAGCATACACACATCCAGGCTTCAGCATGTATAACAACATTGGGCCAGATAAATAATTGTCAATGCACCAAATATTTGGGGCACATTAAACTGTTTTTTTGGATGCCTCAAATGATAGTTTAGTTACAAATTAGATATAAGACTAGTGTGGCAAATGTAAAAAAAATCCTGTGTGCAACTTTTCACACAAAAAGTAATGGTACTGAAAATTTGTTTGCCAGTATTTGGAGCAATAGAGGTGTGCAGCAGTGCGCCAAGAGGATGATGGCACAAGACAGTTACACATTGTGTTATGTGACAATTAAAGTGCTTAGTTTCATTGACATGCACTAAAGTAAGTTGTCACATGGAAAAATGTGCATACCTTAACAACTGTCAATCTTAACTCTCTCCTGCCCACTGCAGCCCTTTAACTTGGTCTTAAAGGCTAAGTTCACCTTTCCAAGAAAATAGCCTACACAGTCAAAGGGCCTTTAGTAAAGATTAAGAAGCTGCTGCTTTGTAAAACATCTTCAGTAATTTTATAGTCATTCCTGTAGATTATTTGGGCTTCTCTGATAGCCTGTCTGAAAAACTGTCAGCAACCCCCAAGTCCTGCCTTGTTGCTAGGACACAAAAAAACGTTGTTTTTTTGACCAAGTAATGGTGGTTGTGACAGTCCAACAAATTGTGCAGCTTTGACTAAAGTTAATTCATTCTTCTGGTATTAGTGTAATCCATCAATTACCTCCCAAAGCCTGGCCTGTTCCTGTAATGCTGGTTGTGACAGTCCAACAAATTGTGCAGCTTTGAATAAAGTTAATTAATTCCTATGCTATTGGTGTAAGCCATCTATTACCTCCCAAAGCCTGGCTGAAAAACTCCCAGAGAGTGCACCCTCCCTCCTGCCTTGTTGCTAGGACGTTTCTAGCACACTTAGCTGTTACCGTTCCTCCTTATCATCAAAGGAGCAAGCTCTCAACACTCCGCACATATGCAAACCTCTGTCTTCCTCGTCACAGTATCACTCAACTTAGAGCAACAGGGGAGATAGAGGGCACATGTGAGGGATTGTGAGTCAGAGAAAGATATCACTCCTGTGATGGTGGGGGCAAGCCTTCACAGTTGGGAGTGTCTAAGCAACGTCCTAGCAACAGAGTGGAAAGAGGGATGCAATCGTTTAGATCTCTTTGGCCAGACTTCGAGAGCTACATGAATGGCCTACAACTATACCAGGGACATTATTCAACTTTGTTCAAAGCTGCACATTTTTTTTCATTTACAGGTGCCCTTTAAATGCATTGGAAGGTTTTTTTTATCTTTTGGGTTTTTTTGGGGGGGGAGGGGAGTTGTAATGGTGAAATACCCATTTGATGAATGAATGTTTTACAAAGCTGCACAGTTTTTTTTTTTCACATCTACCTGGGCACCTTGACTGCATAGGCTATTTTCTGGAAAAGGTGAATATCACAATCATGCCCACAGGGAGAGGCACAGTTCTCCATTTTGCTCCAGGTTTCTGCATTGAGGTATTTCTCTTAAACTAATATGCAGTCACTTGAGAGGGGGAGGTGTAGGATCGTACATATAAGAGCCAGGCACAGGATCTCCCTGTAGTAAAAAGGCTTCATGTATTTCCTCATTCCCCCTCCCTCAGGAATGCAACCAGCGTATGATGTCCCTGCCTAACAATTCTTTGCCAAATAAGGCTTGGCTTGTCCATTGTGGGAAGAGATTTTGTGTAGGAAAAAGAAGCAGTTAGTTTTTGTGAGGAGGCAGACAAGTGAGGACCGTCTTCGATATAACATCTATCGGACGGAACGCAAAGGAGAATCTCACGGCAACAACGAAACCCAATGCAAGACCAGAAATCCCTTTTTTAGTTCATCAGACTTGAAACTGCTTAACTCCAGGCATTTATTTGGCAAGTACTTATTTACCTAAACTTCTTTCTGTTATCTGTTTGCTGTGCTCTGTATATTTATATATATATATTGATTACATCTTCTTTCTGTAAATATTTCTACTGCACCCTTTTGACCTTTTAGTAATAAATCTTACTTTCTAAAAGTGTTGAACTGTTTCTATAGCTCCTGAATGTAACTTACGAGTCCCTGCCGCTGAAGAACGCTACTATGAGTATTTAACCCTCTGTATAACCGGTCTGTAGAGATAGCGGGATACTGACGGTTAACCAATCATCCTAGTGTATTGCTGAGTTTCCTCTTTCTCTGTATAAAAAGGAGGTGGTGGCAGTGTGAAGGGTTAATTGCGTAATTAACCTGACCCAGTAACAATCGCATTCAGGCTGCCGGTACGTCGATCGTGGTCCAATTAGCGAGAGCATCGGTGTGCAGGATGCAGCTGGGTGTGGCATTGTTAGGCACGTGACACCGCGGTTTTAGCTTGGCTAGTCCTTCGGTCACGAGTTTGGTGAGAAGGGCTGGGGTCTGACGCCGTGCCCGTCACATATTGTTGGCAGCGTACGTGGGATAGTTGCATTAAGAGCTTCAGTGCAGTGTTAAAAATTGTCTCTGCACTGAAGGATTGTAACCTTGGTAGAAACAGTCTGTAAGGGACCGCCTGGCGGTACCACTAGCACTCCACTGAATAGGCATCCCCAGCGCACGGAGTCTAAGTCCCAGGGTGCTTGTTCACCAGGGCCCCTGATGGTAGGGATGGACTTGGAGCCCCCCGAGACCAGGGGTTCCACTACCACTGGGTGCGTCCGTCAGTGGTAGTGGTATGCGCCAAGGGCTCCCCCGGGGAAGAGTCTGGTATGAGGAGGTCAGAAGACCCCACTGCAAGGGATGGATGGATGGATATGCAAGGTCAGACGGGCCGGGTCGGTAACAGAGAGGACGGCAAGGTACAAGGCAGCGGGCATAGAATGGTCGGGTCACACGCCAGGTCAGCAACAGCAGGTCAAATCCAATAGGGGGCATTCAGGAGAGAGGTCAGGCAAAGCAAGGGTCAGAATAGGAGAAAGCAGCAAGGTCAGGTACAATCCGGGTCAAAAACTTACAGGGTACAGGTTCGCAGGATACAGGATGCAGGAAAGACCAGAAGGCACTGAATGACAGCTCAGGGCCATTTAAATATCCCGCCCTGCGCTGCCATTGGTGCCCAGCGGGCGGCCGCGGCTTCTTCTGCGCATGCGCAAACTCGAACGCCGCGGCCGGCCCGGACCTAGTGCCCGTGTCCCTGCACAGGGTGGTGCACTGCGCCTGCGCCGGGACCATCGCTGCGGGGATCGAGGAGATCCCTGACACAGTCCTTAGAAACAAGCGGTGCATATTTTATCTATAGAGAGAGAGAGAGAGAAAGAGACATATAGCAACAGCTCCTTCCTTTTTCTACTTTCTGTTCTATCTTTGCTTGCAATTATGCCTGGGGCAGCAGAATACCAGAAAATGAGCAAAAATGATTTGAAGGCGGAATGTACCTCACGAGGATTGGACGTCGGTTGCAAAAATCGTGCAGATTTGATTCGGGACCTATTGGAGCATGATATCCGAGCAGAGCAGAACTCGTGGGAACTTGACCATGACAGGGTTCCCGCTACATCTGATCCCAGTGGCTCAGAGACGGCCTCGCAGGATAGGCATACAGAGACTGACACTGGAGGATCACCAAATGTTATCCTCACCACCGCCCGAGCGGGCCAGCACCGGAGTACCTGTAACCAGCAGAGACTCTCCTCAGATGCAGGAAGCCCTGAAACGCATCAAGGAGACAGATCCTGAGGCATACCTACGGTTCATGGAACGCCAGGCTGAGAGAGAGGCTGCGGAACGCCAAGCAGCGGCTGACAGAGAGGCTGCGGAACGCCAAGCTGAAAGAGCGGCTGAGAGAGAGGCGGTGCAGAGGGAAGCTGATTGTCGGCACGAGCTGGAGATGGCGAGGCTCCAGCCACAGCGACAGGTGTAGAACCCTGGGTCCCTAGAGCACAGGGACGCCACTCTGGCCATGGGCACAGCCGCCAAGTTTCCAGTAATGGACAAAGATAGTGACATTGACACGTATTTACTGTCATTTGAAAAAAACGTGCCGTCAGTACCATGTGCCCCCAACTCAATGGGCTCGGTACCTGACCCCAGGGCTACGAGGCAAGGCCCTGAATGCGTTTGTTGAAATGCCAGAGGGGCAGGACGACGATTATGAAGCTTTAAAACAAGCCATCATCCAGAAGTACCATATGACCCCAGAAGTGTACCGCAAGCGGTTCAGGTCCATGCAAAAGGGACCTGGGGACAGTTACACGGATGTGGCGAGTTGCTTACGCACCACATTCCAACAGTGGACTAAAGGACTGAAAGCTGACTCCTATAAGTCTTTAGAAGATCTCATGATACGAGATCAGCTCCTACATATCTGCCCGTCAGACGTCAGACAGTTTGTCTTAGAAAGAGAACCAGCCTCTGCTAAAGCTGCAGCCGATTTGGCAGATACCTTTGTCCACACGCAGGTGTCTGACCCTCACAAGGCTCCTCCAAATGGCTGGAAAGGAGAGAAATCACCCATAGCAACCCCTCCTATGCCGGTGAGTCAAGATCCCCCTCAACCAACACCTGCAGCGCCTGGGGCCAAGCGATTCCTGACTGACAACCGCAGATGTTTCACCTGTGGGAAAGCCGGACATCTCAGGACGCAGTGTCCTGAGCAGAAGCAGATGACATCATCTGGCCAGCCGGCCAGCAAGTCTTCTTTAGTGCTGTTTGTCCGCAGGAAGATACGGGTAACCCCCGCCAACGTGCTGCCAGTCACTGTGGGCAACCGGTCTGTAACTGGTTTCCGGGACACCGGGGCAGAAGTCACCTTGATCCGGCCAGAGGTGATTAAGCAAAGGAACCTCATCCCAGGAAAGTTCCTTACCCTCACAGGAGTTGGGGGGACCCGTTCACGCATACCCTGTGCAAAGGTATTCATCGATTGGGGTGTGGTTAGGGGGATGAGGGAGGTGGGGGTCTCGGATGTAATTCCCACACCTATTTTGTTGGGTGCCGATTTGGGTACTCTTGTGTCCTATTATGCCCCTGCCGAAAATACCCGGAAGGCCCCCCTGGAACTCTCTGGACATGCCGAGGTACTGTGTGCAGATGTTTATGTAGAGGGTAATGTCTAGGCAATGTCTAGGCAACCTGTGGATGGACAGAGGGAGGGGGCCAGGAATGGATTGGGGCTACAGGATTCCCCATTAGCTGGAGAAGGAGAAGAAATCCTCTTGCATGGGGAGGTATCGAACTCATGTGTCATGGACAGTAGAAACGTACCTGTTGATAATGATGACGTTGAAGCTGACATTGATAATGTTGATGATAATGTTGATACGGTCAATGATAATGATGACAAGGATGCTGATATTGATAATGTCAATCACGTTGGTGATAATGTTGATAATACTAATGATGATGATGGTCATGAAGATACAAATGATGCATTTTCATTGTTGGGGGTCAACCACAATGCTGTGAAGGGGGCAGAGGTACAATCTCTGGGGGCTGAGCAAAGGGATGGTCTGGATAGGCCTTTTCCTTGCCTAGGCCCAGAGGATTCTACCTTGATAAGTGTCCAGGCGTTGTCCTTGCATGGTACTGGAGAGCCGGCTGGGACTTGTAGTTCCACGTGTAAGGCAGCACTGAAAAGCAATTCACACATGGACCTCAGCAGTCAGATAGCTGTAAGCTTCCCTGCTGAGAAAGGTATACAAAGGCCTGACAGGGAGACTGAAAGCATGTGATATGATCTGACCTGTCCTGGTGTGTCACCAGGCAGACAAACATGTGTCCTAGGCAGTGACAGCACACCTGAATTGGAAGTGCGAGGGGCCTCATTGGAGTTGATCAGCGGGTCTCTGAGAGGGGGCTGCGGCCTTCCGCTCCAATCACCCCTCCTTTCCATTCCGGTACAGGAGCTGCTGGCAAGGCCTATGAGAGATGGTGTCAGAGTTCAGGAAAACCCAGGGAGAGCTCACCGTGCTGTTCATGAGTTGGACGGCAGGGTGTATCCTTCCCCCATGCCTTCAGCCAACCTCATCTCACAGGAGGTGCAGACTGAACGGGTCAAAGAGACAGAGGGAATGGTGCCGTCAGGAATCTAGGGGTCAGCTAGAGTCTGGACATCCCCGGTAGTCTCAGTCCCCAAACAGGATCAGATGACCAGACTTTGTGAGGACCTTGGGAAACTGAGCGCCAGCCCTGTGGTTGTGGCCTACCTGTTAGGGACCAGCCGGAGGTAGCCTCTAGCGTTCCACAGACCGGAATTCCCCAAGGAGCGGAATCTAAGCCTCGACCTGCTTGTTCACCAGGGCCCCTGATGGTGGGGATGGACTTGGAGCAGGCCGAAACCAGGTTGCGGCCCCTGGGTGCACCCAGCTGTGGTAGAAGCGCTTGCCAGGGGTGTATACCAGGTGAGAGCCTGATGTAAGGAGGTAGAAAGAGCAGAGTTGGGCAGGCCGGGTCGGTAGCGGTGGAGGCAGCACGGTACAAAACAGTAGACAGAAGGATAAACTGGTCACGAGATCAAAACGTGTGGGATTAGACAGGAGAATGGTCAGGCAAGCCAAGGTTCAGAGCAGGAGACAATCAGCACATCAAGGTCAGGCAGGGTCGGCAACAAAGCAATCTTAAATCAGGAACACAGGATACAGGTAAGACCACACGGCAATTAGAGCACAGACCTGACCTGTTTTAAATAGGGCGCCCTGTGCCCTGATTGGTGGCAGGTGCGCGTCCGCGATCATGAGTGCGCAAGCACGACCGCTGCTGCCGTTGTGGGTGCCCAGGTCCCAATGCTCGCATGCTAGTGCGGCCGGGCATACCACGCATGCGCAGACCCATGCGCGATCGTGGACAAATCTGGGGTCCCTGACATTGCCCCCCCCTTACGGGCAGCCTCTGGATGCCCACCCGATTCCTCCTTTGAGGCTGGTTGCGAAGGAATTCCCACATCAATCTGGGAGCATGGACATTTTGAGCAGGTTCCCACGAATTCTCCTCTGGCCCATTGTCCTTCCACTTAATGAGGTATTGAGTTTGACCACCCCTCTTCCTGCAGTCCACAATTGCCTCTACCTCGAATTCCTCTTCCCCATCAATGTCTATGGCTTCTGGAGGACTAGATCTGTGATCTGAGAAAGGATCAGGTACTGCGGTATCTCAACAGCGACACATGGAAGACGGGGTGTATCTTAAGGGATCCAAGAAGTGCTAGTTTATATGCCACTTCATTGACCTTACGTTCTACTTGAAAAGGCCCCACAAATTTGGGTGCCAATTTCCTAGACGGTCATGCCAGTTTCAGGTTGGTTGTTGCCAACAAATTCCCCTTTTCTCCTTCTGTCGAAAAACCTCTTGCTTTCCTCCTGGGCTCTAGCCATTGTTTCCTGTAATAACTTATTATTGGTTGTGAAGAAATGTAGGGTCTCTTGGGCTGCTGGGACTGAATTCTCTGGAACCAGATCCGGCAGGAAAGTAGGGTGGAACCCATAATTGGCGAAGAACGGGGATTGATTGGTGGCAGAATGGTTCGTATTATTGTGTGAAAATTCCACCATTGGCAGAAGTGTCAGCCAGTCATCTTGCAGAAAAGAAGTATAACATCTAAGATATTGCTCGAGCGTCTGATTGGTCCGCTCTGTCTGCCCGTTAGTCTGTGGGTGATAGGCTGAAGAAAAAGACAGTTTGATCTCCAAACCCTCACATAAAGCCTTCCAGAATTTAGACCTGAATTGGACCCCCGATCCGAAACAATATTTTTTGGCACTCTGTGGAGTCTCACTATTTCCTTAATGAAGACCCGTGCCGTCTCGGAAGCGGATGGTGTCTTCTCTAGTGGAAGGAAGTGGGCGACGATCTTAGAGAGACGGTCCACCACCACAAAAATCACAGTGTGATCCTGCGAAGGTGGCAGTTCCACGATAAAATCCATGGAGATCATGCTCCAGGGCCGGTCAGGTATTGGCAAGGGTCATAGCAGGCCCAAAGCCCTGTCTCTGGTGGGTTTATTCCGATTACAGGTAGGGCAAGTTCTAACGTACGCTTCAGAATCTTTGGCCATACTTGGCCACCAAAATGTGCGTTGTGCCAATTCTAGGGTCTTGTGTCTCCCAAAGTGCCCCGCCAACGGATGATCATGACAATAGCCTAAAACCATGATCTGAGCTTCTTTGGGTACCAGAATCTGTTCCCCCTCCACAAGAGACCTTCCCTGCTCTGTATTGAGATTCCAGGTAGATCAGGAACCCTGGTGGAAGCAGCCTGTAGTTTGGACAAAAGCTCCGACTGGAGTAATAAGAAACTACCCGCCGGTAAGTTGGTATCCGGTTGGGGTGCTTCTCTAGGGTTCTCAAACATCCGGGAGAGAGCATCCGGTTTTGTGTTTCTAGACCCAGGGCGATAAGTAATATGTAGGTTAAACCTTGCAAAGAATAGTGCCCATCTGGCCTGGCGTGGTCGGAGGCGTTTTGCTGTTTTCAGATACTCAAGGTTCTTATGGTCGGTATAGACCAAAATGGGGTGTAGAGCTCCTTCCAATAGATACTGCCACTCCTCTAATGCTGGCTTAATGGCTAAGAATTCCCGATCCCCAATGTCATAATTTCTTTCCGAGGGGGAGAGCTTCCTAGAAAAGAAAGCCACCGAGTGCATTCGTTCCTTGGCCCCTACTCTTTGTGACAATACTGCTCCTACAGCTACTTCTGATGCGTCTACATCTAATATGTATGGTAACGATGCATCAGGGTGACTCAGGATGGGAGCTGTTGTGAACAGTTTCTTTAAAGCCTCAAAGGCAGCCTGTGCTGCTAGGCTCCACTGAAAACGTATCCCCACCTTTGTGAGCTGAGTGATGGGCGCTACCAGGCCTGAGAAATTCTTTATAAATTTTCTATAAAAATTAGCAAACCCGATAAACCTCTGAACCCCCTTCTTATCCGTGGGGGCTCGCCATTCCAAAATTGCCGAGATTTTCTGAGGGTCCAAAGCGATCCCAGTGGTGGAAATAATGAGACCCAAAAACGAGATACTACTTTGTTCAAAACTGCATTTCTCAGCTTTGGCGTAGAGCCCATGATGACGAAGTCATTCCAGCGCGCTCCTGACATGCTCCCAATGTGCCTCCAGGGACAAGGAAAAGATCAAAATGTCATCTAGGTACACAATTACAAAAATGTCCAGAAAGTCTCTAAAAATGTAGTTCACGAAATGCTGAAACGTGGCCGGCTCATTACATAAGCCGAATGGCATAACTAAACATTCAAAATGCCTGAACCGAGTGTGAAAAGCCGTCTTCCACTCGTCCCCTTCGCGAATACGTACCAGGTTATAAGCACCCCTGAGATCGAGTTTAGAAAAAAATGGAAGCTGTCTTCAATCTCTGGAACAGCTCAGGGACCAAGGGAAGGAGGTAGCGGTTCTTGACCGTGATTTTGTTTAAGTCCCTATAATCGACACACGGTCTCAGGGATTGGTCTTTTTCTCAACAAAAAAGATCCCTGCCCCAGCCGGTGATGTGGAAGGGCGGATAAACCCCTTCCGAAGGCTCTCATCAATATATTCCTTCAGTGCCCCAAGCTCTCATTCTGACAGGGGAAAGATTCGACCGAATGGTATTTCAGAACGCGGGAGAAGATTAATGGGACAGTCGTAAGCCCGATGCGGGGAAAGAATATATGCCCCCCGAGGGCTAAACACGTCAAGAAACTGATGATAGGCCGCAGGCACAATTTGGGCTAACTCGGTATCAGTACTCACACTTAATAAGGTGGGTGTATCTAGTGGTAACCTGGGTAAGCAATGCTCCTGGCTCCTGGCCAGAAAGCAAAGAAGAATCTCGCGGCAACAACAAAACCCAATGTGAGACCAGAAATCCCTTTTTAAGCTCATCAGACTTGAAACTGCTTAACTCCAGGCATTTATTTGGCAAGTACCGTATTTTTCGCTCCATAAGACG
Organism: Staurois parvus; assembly: GCF_062004578.1. NCBI lineage: Eukaryota > Metazoa > Chordata > Amphibia > Anura > Ranidae > Staurois > Staurois parvus. The sequence goes on along the minus strand of NW_028318190.1, from coordinate 2,066,523 downwards.
CACTTTTTTCCCCCCAAAAAAGGGGGGAAAATGTAAGTGCGTCTTATGGAGCGAATATGGAGCGGCCGGTCCGGTATTTCCACCGCGGCCGTGTCAGAATACCGGGCCGGCCGCTCAGCTCTGCAGCGGGACCTTATGGAGATGACTGCTGACCTTTGGGGAGGTGGGTAGCGGGTACCTGAATTTGACAGGTACCCGCTCTTACTTCTTTGTTCTTTGATCTTACCTGTTCCTCTATCCAGCGGCGCGCTGTCTTCCGGCTTCTGTAGTGTGGGCACTGGGCATGACAGCCGGGTGCCAAGTGCGCATGCGCAAGAAGCGGTGCTTTTTGTGAATGGTAAGGCGGTACCTGGGACACATGACAGATCCCAGAAGCCGCCGAACCAATCACAAAGCGCAAGTGCTTCTCGCTCATGCGCACTGGGCACCCGGCTGTCATGCCGAGCTCCATTACAGAAGCCGGAAAGACAGCGCGCGGCTGGATCGAGGAACAGGTAAGATCAAACAAAAACTCTGCGGAAGTAAGAGCGGGTACCTGTCAAATTCAGGTACCCGCTCCCCACCTCCCCAAAGGTCAGCAGTCATCTGTACTGTCCACAGTCTCTGGTCATCCCTGTGCTGTCCGCAGTCTCTGGTCATCCCTGTGCTGTCCGCAGTCTCTGGTCATCCCTGTGCTGTCCGCAGTCTCTGGTCATCCCTGTGCTGTCTGCAGTCTCTGGTCATCTCCTGTACTGTGTCTGCAGTCCATTAGTTCAGAATTTTTTTTCCTGTTTTCTGCCTCTAAAACCTAGGTGCGTCTTATGGTCAGGTGCGTCTTATGGAGCGAAAAATACGGTACTTATTTACCTAAACTTCTTTCTGTTATCTGTTTGCTGTGCTGTTGTGCTCCGTATATTTATATATATATTGGTTACATCTTCTTTCTGTAAATATTTCTACTGCACCCTTTTGACCTTTTAGAAATAAATCTTACTTTCTAAAAGTGTTGAACTGTTTCTATAGCTCCTGAATGTAACTTATGTGTCCCTGCCGCTGAAGAACGCTACTATGAGTATTTAACCCTCTGTGTAACCGGTCTGTAGATATAGCGGGATTCTGACGGTTAACCAATCATCCTAGTGTATTGCTGAGTTTCCTCTTTCTCTGTATAAAAAGGAGGTGGTGGCAGTGTGAAGGGTTAATTGCATAATTAACCTGACCCAGTAACAATTGCATTCAGGCTGCCGGTACGTCGATCGTGGTTCAATTAGCGAGAACATCGGTGTGCAGGGTGCAGCTGGGTGTGGCATTGTTACGCACGTGACAGCGCGGTTTTAGCTTGGCTAGTCCTTCGGTCATGAATTTGGTGAGAATGGCTGGGGTCTGACACCGCGCCTGTCACAGTGAACTTCGCCTTTAAATAGATGGGTGAATTCCACTTTAAGGGCACATTTACATTGATTAGATACATGCATTTAAGCACCTACTGCTTTGACATGTATTTTATGTGTTTATGATGCTTTTTTTTTTTTTTAAAGCTTATTGAAGATTGGCAAATTCCGTGTGTGTTGGTTTTCTATTTTTTTCCAAAACATGAAATACACTGCTCAAACAAACTAAAGAAACACTTTGAAAAGACCTAAGATCTCAATGGGAAAAAATATCATACTGGATATCTATAATGAGATGGACTGGATAATATGTTAGGAACGCAAGGATGCTCCATCGTTTGATGGAAATGAAGATTATCAACCTACAGAGGACTGAATTCAAAGACAGCCAAAAATCAAAGTGAAAAAAATTATGCAGCAGGCTAGTCCATTTTGCTGAAATATGGGGGGTCATACAAACTACTGAGAAACTCAAAATGGTACTCTGTAGTTTGTATGGCCCCCATGCGCTTGTATGCATACCTGACAATGTCAGGGCATGCTCCTAATAAGACGACGGATGGTGTCCTGGGATATTTCCTCCCAGATCTGGACCAGGGCTTCACTGAGCTCCAGGACAGTCTGAGGTGCAACCTGGCGGCATCAGATGGACCGAAACATGATATCCCAGAGATATTCTATTAAATTTAGGTCAAGTGAGCGTGGGGGCCATTCAATGGTATCAATTCCTTCATCCTCCAGGAACTGCCTGCATACTCTCGCCACATGAGGCCGGGCATTGTCGTGCACCAGGAGGAACCCAGGACCCACTGCACCAGCGTAGGGTCTGACAATGGGTCCAAGGATTTCATCCCGATACCTAATGGCAGTCAGGGTGCCATTGTCTATCCTGTACAGATCTGTGCATCCCTCCATGAATATGCCTCCCCAGACCATATTTGACCCACCACCAAAACGGTCATGCTGAATGATGTTAAGGGCAGCATAATATTCTCCATGGCTTCTCCAGACCCATTCACATCTGTCACATGTGCTCAGGGTGAACCTGCTCTCATTTGTGAAAAGCACAGGGTGCCATTTGCGGACCTGCCAATTCTGGTGTTTAATGGCAAATGCCAATTGAGCTCTATGGGGCCGGGCAGTAAGCACAGGGGCCACTAGAGGATGTCGGGCCCTCAGGCCATTCTCATGAAGTCTGTTTCTGATTGTTTGGTCAGAGACATTCACACCAGTGGCCTTCTGGAGGTCATTTTGTAGGGCTCTGGCTGTGCTCATCCTCTTCCTCCAAAAGGAGCAGACACCGCTCCTGCTGATAGGTTAAGGACCTTCTACGGCCCTGTCCAGCTCTCCCAGATTAACTTCCTGGCTCCTGGAATCTCCTCCATGCTCTTCAGACTGTGCTGGGAGACACAGCAAACCTTCTGGCAATGGTACGTATTGATGTGCCATCCTGGAGGAGTTGGACTGTCTGTGCAACCTCTGTAGGGTCCAGGTATTGCCTCATGCTACCAGTAGTGACACTAATGCAGGCCATAGACAGGTCGAAAATCGGCCGATTTTTCGGCCGAAAATAAAATCGGCCGATTTTTGGATCGTTAGTGGGCGATTTGGTCGGCCGTTTTTCGGTATTTTGGCCGTTTTTGTTTTTCGGTAAAGTTGGAAAAAAATCGGCCGATTTTGCCGATCGGCCGATTTTCGCGGCAATTAGTGGGCAAATCGGCCGATTTTTTACCGATAAAAAATCTGCGCATGAGCAGTGACCTGCAAGAGGAAGACAAAAAGAAGAAAAAGAAGAAGAGGAAGAGGATGAAGAAGAGGATGAAGAAGAAGAAGAGGAAGAAGAGGATGAAGAAGAGGATGAGGATGAAGAAGAAGAGGATGAGGATGAAGAAGAGGATGAAGAAGAAGAAGATGAGGACGAAGAAGAAGAGGAAGAAGAGGATGAGGATGAGGAAGAAGAAGAGGATGAGGATGAAGAAGAGGAAGAAGAAGAAGAGGATGAGGAGGATGATGAAGAAGAAGAGGATGAGGAAGAAGAAGAAGAGGAGGAGGAGGAGGATGAAGAAGAAGAGGATGAGGATGAAGAAGAGGAAGAAGAGGATGAGGATGAAGAAGAAGAAGAAGAAGAGGAGGAGGAGGAGGATGAAGAAGAAGAGGATGAGGATGAAGAAGAAGAAGAGGATGAGGATGAAGAAGAAGAAGATGAGGATGAAGAAGAAGAAGAGGATGAAGAAGAAGAAGAGGATGATGATGATGAAGAAGAAGAAGAAGAGGATGAGGATAATGATGATGAAGAAGAAGAAGAGGATGAGGAAGAAGAAGACGAAGAAGAAGGAGGAGGAGGATGATGAAGAAGAAGAGGATGAAGAAGAAGAAGAAGAAGAAGAGGATGAGGATGAAGAAGAAGAAGAAGAAGAGGATGAGGATGAAGAAGAAGAAGAAGAAGTAGGATGAAAATAAGAAGAATTCCAGTCCAGCAAAAAGTGTCTCTGCAGAGAGCTCCGCTATTTCTGACAGTTCTCTGACAGTTCCTTGACATTTACAGTGGTTGAAACATTGTATCTATTTGTTTCTGAATAAAAACATCTGTATCCTAAATGGAAACAAATAGATACATTGTTGCAACTTCTATAAATGTCAAGGAACTGTCAGAGAACTGTCAAAGAAATAGCAGAGCTCTCTGCAGGGACACTTTTTGCCGGCTCTAGACGGGTAGAAAATCGGCCGATTTTTTTTTACCATTGATGGTAACGTCGGCCACTTGAACAACCGATTTTTCGTTTTTTAAAAGAAAAATCTGCAGTTTTTCTCCCCATCTATGGCCTGCATAACCCTAGACAAATGCAAAACTAATGAAAAACTATCAGAAAAAATGAGTAGGGGGAAAAAAAAAATGTCAGTGGCCATTCCCGTTTCAGGGGTCGTCTCATTGTTGCCCATCTAGTGCACCTGTTGTTAATTTCATGAACACCAAAGCAGCTGAAACTGATAAAAAAAAACCCTCTGCTACTTAACTGACCAGATCACTACCCCAGGAGTTTAACTGACTTGTTGCTATACACTGATTAAAAAGTGTTCATTTCATTTTTTTTTTAGCAGTGTACAAAGCACAGCTAACTCTGAATCACCACTCTACTGCTGCAGGTGCAGTTAGGGAGCGTTGTGATAGACACCTATGGAGGATTTGGAGATGCGGTGAAGCACCAAGAAAACGACATAGGGTATAGTTTCTGAAGCAAAGCAGCACAAAGTGTGTGCAGGAATGTAAGGTAACAATTTTATTTATTGATGGCTGCTTTGATTGGTATTTAGAGTGCTTCAAAAACATGGATCAAGTACCACTTTTTGAAGCAAGTGTAAATGAGGCCTAAGAGCTCGTTCATATTCATGTTGATTATGAATGAAACAACACGCTTTAAATCGCCTATAGCATTTATGATGTGTTTTTGACGCTTTTTTGAAGTGTTGAAAATGCATACAGAAAGCTCATTAAATGCCCATGAAAGTGTTTTTTTTTTCTGGAGGGAAGTGATTTAGAGAAAATGACCTGCTTTGAGGCGTGGCTAGGATGTAGTATGATAGCAGGCATTTTTGTTAGTTCTTTGCAAGATAGATTTACATACTTTGATCTTTTTGAAACTTTGTTTGGTTCAGCTTAATATGATCTTGGAAAGATTCTCATGGTCACCTGGTGGCACTGACACTTTGTGGACACGAAAAGTTTTGCCACCGGCAATAATGCTCAGTCTATCTGTTCCTGTCTGGCACTGTCAATATTACTGGCTTTCTTGATGCTTTTGCCTGCACACTGAAGCAATGGTGTTACTTTATGGTTGTGCTGTACAAACAGGAACTGAGTAGAGCTCCTCTGCCCTAGTTCTCTATTATTTCCCAGTGCATTCTGGGATACAGGAACCTCCAATGCCTCTCACCCAGCACCCAACTAACATTTCATAAATGCTTTAATAACACGTGTAAATGCTATAGGTGTGATTACGGTGTGTTACCATTGAGATTAACGGAGGTGTCTGATAAGTGCTGATGCCTCATGAAAGTGACACAGCAAGATATAACGCATCCACGCCTGTGTGAACAGCACTGTGTGGTACCATTGTAATATATTACTTCCTAGGCATTGAAGGGCAGTTATGAGGCTTTAAAAACAATGCCTAAACACAGAGAATTTAGTCACATGTGAATGAGCCCTAACACTCACAATATATTCACTTCCTGAATTCACAGCCTTCAGCAGTGTCTGAGCAGCCTTCTGGGCTTTCAGTCACTACCTGTTCTACTACATGATGGCACAGGTACTAGTGCTATCCAGGGGCATATTTGCCATGAGGCAAATAAGGCATTTGCCTTGGGCGGCGTTTTTCAGTGGGGCCTCCCTCAAGGACAGCCTCAGGTTCTCTAGGGCAGTAAAGTGTAATGAAAGGAGAGCCACCACAACTCCCCCCAAGGACAGTCCCTGGTTCTCCTGGGCAGCAGAGCGGAGTGAAGAGAGTGCCGCCCCTCGGAAGAACGGCCGCTGGTCCTCCTGGGTGGGCAGCAGAGTGGATTGAAGGGAGCATTGCCCCCCTTGAAGAATGGCCACTGGTTCTCCTGGGCAGCAGAGTGGAGTGAGGGGAGCCATGGGAGCAGCCGTGAAACTCCGAGAACAGTGATGCTGTGATGGCGAGTCTCTCTCCGGGTTGAAGGGGAGAGAAGAAGTGGCAGTGGGGCCTAGGGCAGCACAAATTCTAAATGCATTCCTGGTGCCATCACACATGCCTGCTCAGTCATGATGCCATTGCTCTCAGCACAGGCAGTGGCAACTTGTATTTTGTAAGTGCGCTTAAATGGGCAGATTCACACCAGATGCATTGGGCTGCACTGGCAGCTTTTCCCAGTACAGTCCCAACACCTAGACAAGGCAGTTTGCATTGTTTACAATTAGGACAGTTTACAGCACTGTGCTGCAGTGAGGTGCGGTGAAATAAATTACAGCACACTACTTTATTTCAACATTTTGTGATGCACTACACCTCATTGCCACACAGCAGAGGTGAGTAAAACTAATGAAAGATTTCTTTGAAACATTTCAATAAAGCTTGTGCAAACAAAATGCTTTCAGTGTGATTTATTATTTTCAGCTGATCAGCACTGCTCTCCTCGCTTCTGCAAATAGGCCCTAAGTGTGGCTCTGGTATTGCTTCATGGGACATTTTAGGCCAAGGAGCCACTCTTCAGAACTCAGAGCCAGGAAATGGGGGACTGGTGATAACAGTGAAAAAAAAATAATAAAGTAAGTCTGCATCTTATATTGAAAGAAGAAAGGGTTTTTGTATCACTTTAAAGTGACACTAAACAATATCCTTGATCTAGAAAAATAACAGATACACATCTACTACTTAATGGCCATATAATACTTTTTTCATGAAATAGTTTCTTACTGTGTTTTTATGCTTCCTTGTAATGTCGTCTGTGAGTTCCTGAACCTATCTTTTACCCCCTTAATTTTTTTTTTTTGGAATGAGCAGTGCACATTAGTTGCACTGCTCTAAACACACTACAAATACCGTAGTCCCTATTCATATCAGGAGCAAGCAAGAGAGGGTGGCTATATGCAGTGGGACCAAGGAGAACAAACATAACCACCCTCTAACAGGAGAAGAGATCACAGCAGCAAAAAAAAAAAAATGGAGTTTGAGAGTTTGGAGAAGGCCAAGAGAAACACAAGCTATTTTTCTGAGTTTAGAATGCACATTTGAGTAGAATTTGTTTTTAAACCAAAGTTTATTGTGTAAAGTTTAAGGTCAGATTTAAACACTAATGCACTGTAATTGCATGTTACAATAAAACATGGTCATTTTGAATGGCACCCCAATGCATCTATCCAGTGCAACAAAGCACACAAAACAAATCCATTGTTTGTTGTGCACGGCAGTGAAAAATATTGCAGGTGCATTATAACTTGTGTTAAGTAGCGTGAGTGTTGGCAGATGCAGTCTGGACTCTCCACTGTAGATGGTGCTTGACCAAAGTAGCAATGCAGAAGGGGAAGGAAGATGTCAGGAACTTGGTTCCTTTATGACTTCCAGCAGTCACCTGGAGAACAGCTGTCCAACTGAACATTGGTACCACCCATGACCTCTGTAGCCATCTTGTTTGAGGGAGGGCAGAGCTTATTTAAACCTCTGACACGCTGATTTGGCACGCATTCTGGCAGTGTTTAGTGTAAGGACAGGTTCCCCGTCTGTCAGGGATAGCACTTAAAGACAGTGAGAGATTCTGGAAAAGTAGAGAGTGCAGGGACTACGCTACCTCCACCTAGGAAGCCTCCCAGTTGTGTTGGACCGGCCAGGCCACATTCCCGCTCCTCATTGCAGAAGTTGTCCGCATTATTTCAGCTACAGAACCACTGCTACTGGCTCTGTAAGTGGCTCCAAAAAGCTGTGCTAACTCGCCAGGACTAGTTGTAACTCATTGGAACATTCTACAATATATACAGTTTATTGAACTCTGCCTCTGTGTGCTCTCCGCCTATGGCACACTATGCTGCGCCCTGCTCACACTTGGTGGCAGTCAGCAGGATATGGTCCTTTTTGCAGCTGGTATGGAAGAAGGAGTGGGGGGCCATTATGGCACTATTAGGAGCAGCCTTTTTCCTAGTGGCTAAGTCTTAACCAAAGAAACATGAACTGTTATACATGAGAGAGGAGGCCTTAGCAATGTTCCTCCTGTTGGCCATGCAGATTGCCATCAGGGAACTAACCCAGAACATGGCTTCTATGAGGCAAGAAATGTTTAGGTTCAAGCAAACATTCGCTTACCTCTCCAAGGGCATGAATCCGTTTTAAAGGGACCCAGATGAAGACTAGAAGTGTTGGCAGTTTGGACACTATGGACATTTAGATAGGAACTGTGGCCGGTCTAAAAATGAGAGCACCCAAAGGCCACAGTTAAACTAGGGGCTCCCAGGGCAGAGGCACTACACCTGGAAACGGCATCACAAGGTCCAAAAAGGCCACTTAATAAGGTACTCAGCACCTTAGTAAATGACCAGTTGATCCCTTGTCTCATTGATACCAGGTCTGAAGTCACCATCATGGAGTATGAGTTCTGCACACACAGTTTGGGACTGGGGACCAGTTGGACCCATCCTGACTGTCCTTGAAAGCGACTAATAATCTGCACATCATGATGGAAGAAATTACCTGGGTGAAGATACAAATAGATGACCAGGTAGTGGAACGGGTAGGTGTCGTGGTGACTTGCAGTCCTGTAAGTTCAGCTATGCCTATTGTCCTGGGCATAAACGTCCTAAAGGACTTGGACCTACCATGTTTGCTGGCCAAGACTGAACAGTCGGGGAGGCACACACACGCCTTTGCCATCAACTACTTGAAAAACACCTACTAGTCTTTGAGGACTGAGGACTATGGCTGTACTGAGGTGATAGACCACTTAATTCACACGGGGATCCACCCATCCAGGATCAAAACCGCAATATTTTCCCGAAGAGGTCAACGACTTAATCAGCAATATGCTGCAGAGTGGGATAATCCAAGAGAGTCAAAGCCCTTGGGCTGGCCCTGTCATTCTAGTACATAAGGAGGACAGTAGCTAGTGGTTCTGTATGGCCTATCGCAAGTTGAATGCCAGCACCGCCGGGATGCCTATCCCTTGTCAAGGGTGAAGGAGTCATGGCACTGGGCCAAACTCGATACTTCCCTACGCTCGACTTGGCGAGTGGATACTAGCAAGTCCTAGTGAGGGACTGGGAGAAAACTGCTTTTAAAACCCCCTCCCCCGGGACTGTTTGAGTTCAGTTGCATGCCCTTTGGGCTAAACAACGCACCTAGTACCTTCCAACGGTTAATGGAAAGGTGTTTGGGGATTTTAACTTCGAGACTGTGCTGATATATCTAAACATCATTATTTTCTTCAGGTCGTTCGAGGACCACATCCAGCACCTGGAACTACTGAGTGTTCACCCCACTGTCCCAGTCAGCGTTAAAGTTTAAGCCCAGAAAGTCCTGTCTGATGTGACAGAAAATCCAATATCTGGGGCAAGTCTTGGAGGCGGGGGGGGTCTTCCCAGATCTGGTCAAGGTCCAGGCGGTCCAGGAGTGGCTTCCCCCCAAAACTGTCACCAAACTACACTCCTTTCTAGAACTGGTGGGATACTACAGGCAGTTCATCCCCAAGTTTGCACAGATCACCGTGCTTCTCACCCAGCTGTTGAGTGGACAACCCACACAGAAAAAAGGGCCATCCTACCCGTCAATCCAGACCCACTGGCAAGATCATTAACAGCAAGCATTTGATGCCCTGAGCAAAACCTTACCTCCTCTTCCCTCCTGGTCTATGCTGATTACATGAAGTCCTTCCAGGTATACACGGACGGCAGTTTACAAGGCCTGGGGGCTGCCCTTGCTCAGGAACAGAATGAACGCAAAAGAGTGATCATCTACGCAAGCCGCAGTCTGTGGCCCACTGAATGTAATCCCTACAATTATAGTTCTTTTAAACTGGTACTGATAGCTCTGTGTGGGCCATTGCAGAAAAGTTTGCAGAGTGTCCTATGGGAGCAGAAGTCGAAGTCTACATGGACAACAACCCTCTAGCCTACCTAGACATGGCTAAGTTGGGGGCACTAAAACAAAGGTGGGTCGCCCATCTGGCACACTTCAATTACAAGATACATTACCAACCTGGAAAGTTTAGCAGACATGCAGATGCGCTCTCCTGCTATCCAGTGGAGAGTAAGGATATAGACCTGAAACAGGAGGACCTGGAGGTGGCACCCATATTGCCTTCGGCTGCCTCTTTGTGCTCCCCCTGGGGACAACTGAACGCCCAGACAGAGACCACTGAGATGCACACCCTTGATGAGTGGGCTCTAATCCAACAGAAGGACCCTGACTTATTGCACGTTTACAACGCCGCCTGTTCAAGCGACATAGACATCCTGTCGAGAGTATCAAAATTGCCAGACACAATAGGAATGCTCATGAGGCAGTGGGACTATCTCGAGACAGGTTCCCTGTCTGTCAGGGACAGCACTTAGAGACAGGGAGAGATCCCACAGGAGTAGGGAAAGTGCAGGGACTGCACTACATCCACCTAGGAAGTCTCTCAGTTGGGTTGAACCGGCTAGGCCGCATTCCTGCTGCTCATTGCAGAAGTTAGCATCATTTCAGCTACAGAACCGCTGCTACTGACTCGGTAGGTGGCTCTGGACATCTGTGCTGACCTGCTGGGCCTAATTGCAATCTGTTGGAACATTCTATAATGTATACAGTTTATTGCCTCTGTGTGTTTTCTGCCTTTCACGTAAGCTTAAAATTAACACATTAACACACTCATGACGTGGTACATTCTCAATGTAAACAGAATTCGGGAACATTTTTACAATGACCTGCAACAAACACTCATATGCAGCACTGTGTAGCAAGATTCAAAGTCCAGAATCAGATTGTTTCAGCTCCTGAGATTAGTGCAGGATTAGTGGTGGCTGTCACTAACAGCTGGGGGTTCTATCATACATGGTGGTCAAGACCTACAGGAAACGAAGAGTCTGTGTACCCTTTTAAAATGGCACTAAGGCTCAAGTGGTTCATGTTTAAACATTGATGCCATGATTTAACAGGGTGATGTAAAATAGGTGTTTTTTGCTTCATGTCTGACATCCAGCCAGCATTAAAAATTAGGCCTTAAGATGCATATAAGGAATACAAGCTACCAACTCAGAGCTTTCATTTTTCACCTTGCTGTAGTACAAAAGTCTACCCCAGTCTCTTTTGTTGGTAATCTTGTGATCTGCAAATTCCATTTGTTTACCTGTTTGTAATGCAGGAGGGGTATTCCCCAGCACGCACAGCAGGCTTCTTTCTGTCTCTGATAAACTTAGACCCTAGTGTATCACAGTGGTAAAACTAATGTGGGCCGAAAATCGGCCGGAAAAAAAAAAAAATAGAATATGAATGAAAAGAAGAAATAGAATATGAAGAAGAAGAAGAAAAAAAGAATTTCAGTCCGATATTATATTTGACATTTAAAAGTATACATTGTATCTATTTGTATCCGACTAGAAACATCTGTATCCGAAATGGAAAGAAATAGATACAATGTTGCAACTTTTTCTTCTTCTGCATATTCTATTTCTTCTTTTTATTCATATTCTATTTCTTCCTCTTCATATTCTATTTCTTCTTCTTCTGCATATTCTATTTCTTCTTTTTATTCGTATTCTATTTCTTCTTCTTCTGCATATTCTATTTCTTCTTTTTATTCGTATTCTATTTCTTCTTCTTCTTCATATTCTATTTCTTCTTCCATTCTGCATATATTCTATATAATTGCCGGCCGTAGACGGGACAAAAATCAGCCGACCTTTTTTTTTACCAATAGTGGTAATGTCAGCTGATTGAACGACCGATTTTTCATTTTTTTAAAAAAAAACCTGTCCGGTTTTCTCCCCGTCTATGGCCTGCATAAGAATGTTTGCACAGCCACCCAACTGCATTTAAACCTGCCTTGAAAGTTTGAATTTGATTGGTAATAGATAGAGAGTGATGAAGTTGCACAGAATGTGCAGGTCAAGCAATGCAGATTCAATCTTTCCCACATTTATATAAAATTATGTATATATATATATATAGTAGAAAAACCCCTGCATAGAATTGGGGAACAGAAGGGGAGTCTGCATTTGATGTTGTAGCCCTCTAGCCCTCTTTATTTTTGTTGGGGGGAGCATGAGAAATGGTACTCCCCAAACAGGATATTGCGCTAAACCTGTAGGTAAATAATAGAACCAGAACCTTCACTAAGTGGAAAAGTGGGTTTTATGATAAAGTTGGTAGAGCCTCTACCCTGGACAGGGCCTATGTGAACAGAGGGGATTCCCTTCCTAGGAAATTAACAAGTAATCTTGTCAAAGTAATTGGGAAAAGAGGAACTACTGTAACCCGCATATAACATTAACTATAAGTATATAGATGCACACACAATGTACAAATAGGTGTAACACCCCGCTATAAATATTTGATGCAGGATGTTGAAGCCAACACAAGATTTTAGTGTCCTGCAGGAACAGTGGCATTCTCATGCTGAAGAACAGTTCTATGGCATCCTCTCTCAACCAGGGTGCCGTGGCACCCTGGGGTGCTGCCAGAGGTCTTCAGGGGTGCTGTGGGGAGAATGGCTGTCAGTTGAGCCCAAGCTCCCGGGTCTAGAGAGCTGATCTGTCAGAAGGTGACCAAACGCAGCACTGTAGGCAAGACCGGAGAGTTCGAGTGGGATCCTTCTGGAGACAGGGAAAGACCACAAGGACCCACCAGCTGCCTTCCCTTGAGTGAGAGAGTACCAAGCCTTGCCTAGGAAAAGGAACACTGACACTTTCTCCATAGTTGCTATTTCCTTCACATAGTTGTGGACATCGAATACAGTCACTATACGTTACGGCCTAGTTCTTCCAACTGCTGTTGCTTGACCACACTTGACACAGCCTTGACACCAGTACTGATAGCAAGATAGCAAGACAGCCATCCCTCAGGACAAACCATGACCATTTCACTATCATCATCAATTTACCCTTTTAGAGAGACCTTTTTCTTATCATGCCAATATTCTTGCAGGCCATAGAGGAGCTACTCTGTATCAGCAATCACTTCTGCCAGCTCAACATCCTTTTTCTTCAAAGCTACTGCTGACCACTGCACTCAAAGGGACATTACACCAGTCCACTGCCATTTTCAGGGAAGTGCTGTTCCTCTTTTGCTTCATTGTATTGTTGTTCAGAGAATCCCTATTCGCACTTCTCCCCATTGTGCACCAACTGGGCCCCATCATGCGCTCAGAAGACTCTTCACTGCACTTAAAGGGACATTGGTTACTTCAGGGGTAAAGAACTCTTATTTCAGGCTAAATATTTGCCATCAGGTTCTGAGGGCCCAGAGTGAACTAGCCTTGTCAAGTTTGATAATTCTTGTTCACGCTCGCTGGGAATTCAATAGTTACCTCTGATTGAAGACAGTGGATTATCCCTGAAAACAGGCCTGCTAACATAAATTGCATAATTTGGTACTTACTGTGGATGTTGTTACTTTCACACATGACAAGAGTGATCATATTTGTTTCATATGCCAATGCTACTTTGTGTTTCTTTGACCAAGCTATGTTCACATTCAATATAAAACTAGTATTGATTTACAGTAAATTGTGTGTCAGTCCATTTTACAGTGGTGACTTATTCTGGTCACAAGAGTACGTTGGTGTCAGCAGAGGTTAGGCTCAGAAAGAGGTCCAGATTGACAGGGAACCCAAAAACTACTAAGCAACTCTTAAGGTGGTAGTGCTACGTAGGTATTATCAGCAAAGGACCCAACAAGAGTCATGGTGGAATTGTGCACATATACCTGGCTATTCAGGTGCATCTCAATAAATTAGAATATCATCAAAAAGTTAATTTAATTCAGTAATTAAATTCAAAACGTGAAACTCATATATTGTATAGATTCATCTATTCTAGATTCTCTATGGGGTTTAGGTCAGGTGAGTTGGCTGGCCAATCAAACACAGTGTCATGCCTTCAGCAATTTGTTCTTTGTTAATTAGGCATTATTAGTATGCCTTATCAGTTTGTAATTCTCTGTTCGTTGTGTAACTGCTCCATCTAGTGGCTGTTTGTATACACTGCATCTTTTCACAGTAGAAGTTTGACCCATTTCAGCTTCCATAGCTTGTAGCCTATGAACTCTGATTACATCATCAGCCCTGCTCATAGCAGCCATTTCCTCATCACAGACTCCATTCCTGTGGTAACCACGCTGCTGGTAGGATCCAACCCTCACATTCAGGTTCACAATAGCATCATCGGTACGTCTACACACATGTCTATATCTTATGCATCTGTGTTTTATGTAACCTACATGTCTTACATGTGTTTATATGTGCATTGCCTTACTGTAATGTATAATATGCTTTGTCACATGGCAGACAGTGTTACTAAGCGCCTTATTTTCTGTTCCTCAGTTTCACCTCTTATATCTTTGCAATAAAGACAAAGTTGGACGTTGCTTCTTTGTCAACTCATTGCCGAGAAAGGTTTAGCTGTCTGTCAAGCTATGTACCTTCACACATAAGGAGGACAGAACAGTGAAACGACGGCTTCTTACAAGCTGGATACGAGGACTGCGACTCCTGAAGTCCTGACTGCAGTGAAACGACGGCTTCTTACAAGCTGGATACGAAGACTGCGACTCCTGAAGTCCTGACTGCAGTGAAACGACGGCTTCTTACAAGCTGGATACGAGGACTGCGACTCCTGAAGTCCTGACTGCAGTGAAACGACGGCTTCTTACAAGCTGGATACGAGGACTGCGACTCCTGAAGTCCTGACTGCAGTGAAACGACGGCTTCTTACAAGCTGGATAGGAGGAACTACGCAGCATCGCCACCCGCAGCGGTTGCAAGTGTGCTAACCCGTTCACAGCATCATCATGTCAGCAAGGGAATCCGGACAGTTCGAGACAAGGTCTCGCATCTCAGTTAACTCCAGAGGCTCAGGGAGATCTTTGAGCAGCTCCACCGTCGCCATTGCCCGCGCGAAGGCCGAGGCCGCCAAAACCCGCGCGACATTTGCCGAACAAGAAAGACAATTAAAAATAGAGAAAGCATGCACGGAAGCAGCTCTAGAAAAGCTAACTGTGGAAAAAGAAGCTGCAGCTGCTGTAGCAGAAGCAGAGGCTTTAGAGGAAGCAGCAAACTTCACAAGCGATAGACTCAGCTACATAAGTAGGCCCGAACCCAGTCTTCACAATAACTCGCAACGCACTTCAGATTACGTACTGCAACATGCTAAGTCAGAAGACGGCCTAAATCCAGGTCCAAGAGCGACATCAACCCCTGCTAAGGAGCTCCAACAGACTCCAGTCATACAACAAGCGACCTCAGTTAACCAAAGACCCTGCATGGAACAAGTCGACGGTTCCATAGGACATCAACCCTCAATGCAACCTGCATTCAAACCCACAAATGATCGCAGTATGGTCAAACCCTTTAAGGAAGAACAAGGAGATGGTGCCTATTACAGCAACAATCTGTCAAACAGAGATACAGGTATGTCAGATTTTCTAAAATTCTTTGCCCGACGTGAGTTAATAACCAAGGGACTCTTCAAGTTTAATCACAGACCTGAAAGCTATAGGTCATGGCGATCATCATTCAGGAATAATATCAGAGATCTGGATCTGTCTGCATGTGAAGAAGTAGATCTTCTTGTCAAGTGGCTAGGAAATGAGTCGACAGAGCATGCAAGGCGGATTAGAGACATTAATATTAACTACCCAATCAGAGGGTTAAACATGATATGGGAGAGACTTGAGGAGTGTTACGGCTCACCAGAAGTGATAGAGAACGCACTTTTCAAAAGAATTGAGGATTTCCCTAAGATCCAAAACAAAGATTCCCAGAAGCTAAGAGAACTGAGTGATCTGTTAACAGAGCTACAAGTTGCCAAAACTGAAGGAGACTTACAAGGTCTGGCATTCTTAGATACTGCACGTGGTGTAAACCCCATAGTACAAAAATTACCGTACAACCTGCAAGAGAAGTGGATTGCTCAAGGCTCCAGGTACAAGCAACAGTACGATGTCTCGTTCCCTCCATTCTCTTTCTTTATGGACTTCGTGCACCAACAAGCAAAAACTAGGAATGATCCCAGCTTTAACTTCTCGATGTTTGACACCGCTTACCCCAAATCAGGTAAACCTATCTCACTTCGTAACATGAAAGGTACACCGGTTGCAGTACACAAAACCAGTGTGTCTCTTAAAGACTCCTCAAACAAAACCTACAGTACTACAGAGTCTGAGACGATCTCCACAAAGGACCCATGCAGAGAATGTCCTCTACATGAGAAACCACACTCATTGTTGAAATGCAGAGGATTTAGAGGAAAACTTCTCAGGGATCGCAGAACTTTCCTCAAGGAAAACCACATTTGCTACAGGTGTTGTGCCTCAACCTCTCATCTTGCAAAGGACTGCACAGCGAACATCAAATGCTCGGAATGCAACAGTGAAGCGCACAATACAGCTTTACACCCTGGGCCAGCCCCATGGACTCTCACACCCCCAGACCAGGCTGTAGAGCACGGCGGGGAGGAGGGAGACACAGTACCTCCTGAAGTGACACCCCAGTGCACCCAAGTCTGTGGAGAAGGTCTTAGTAACAAATCTTGCTCCAAGATTTGTCTTGTTACAGTTTACCCCATCGGTCATAAAGAGAAAGCGGTAAGGTTGTATGCCATCCTTGATGACCAAAGCAATAGATCTCTTGCAAACTCAGCCTTCTTTGATATCTTCAGTATTAAAGGACACTGCTCTTCATATTCACTTAAAACTTGCGCTGGTGTGAGTGAAGAAAAAGGCAGAAGAGCTACTGGTTTCCAAGTCGAATCCATAAATAGTGAAGCATCCCTGCAACTACCTACCTTGATTGAATGCAATCAGATCCCAAACAATAGAGAAGAGATTCCTACACCTGAGGCAGCATTACATCATGAACATTTAAAGACCATAGCGCATCTCATACCTGCACTCGACCCAAAGGCCCAAATAGTACTTCTCCTTGGGAGAGATATCATAAGAGTCCACAAGGTAAGAAAACAAATAAATGGTCCTCATAGTTCTCCATATGCTCAGAAGCTTGACCTGGGGTGGGTCATCATAGGTGATGTTTGCCTAGGAAATGTTCACAAGCCAACCACAGTGAATTCTCTTTACACAAATACCTTGGAGAATGGACGTCCATCCCTCTTTCAGCCTTGTCCTAACAGATTCCTTCTAAGAGAGAAGCCGGCAAGTGTGCTATATCCTGACTTTACAGAAACCGAGAACCACTCTTGCAGTGAAGACCAAGATCACTTGGGGTGCACGGTGTTCCAGAGGACAAAGGAAGACCACAAGATAGCTCCCTCTATTGAAGATGAGGCCTTCTTGGGCATAATGGAACAAGGATTCTTCAAGGATAAAACAAACACCTGGGTTGCACCACTACCTTTCAAAACACAGAGACGTCATCTTCCTAACAACAGGTATCAAGCCTTAAAATGCTTCTGTTCACTTAGACGCAACTTTCAGAAAAGACCAGAGATGATGGAACATTTCTTCTTATTCATGAAAAAGATGTTTGAGAACAATCATGCAGAAGTAGCTCCACCCCTAAAAGAAAAAGAAGAATGCTGGTATCTACCAATCTTCGGCGTTTACCACCCTAAGAAGCCAGGACGAATCCGAGTGGTATTTGACTCCAGTTCACAGTATGAGGGAGTCTCTCTCAATGATGTCCTTTTGACAGGACCAGACCTCAATAACACACTTCTCGGTGTCCTCATCAGATTCCGTAAAGAACCCATCGCTATAGTTGCCGACATACAACAAATGTTCTATTGTTTCCTAGTAAAAGAAGAGCACAGGAACTTCTTGAGATTTCTTTGGTTCAAGGACAATGACCCTACTCAAGACATCATAGAATATCGCATGAAGGTGCATGTTTTTGGCAACAGCCCATCTCCAGCTGTCGCTATTTATGGACTCAGACTCTCTGCTCAAGAAGGTGAAAAAGACTATGGGAAAGACGTTAAGAAGTTTGTTGAAAGAGACTTCTATGTAGATGATGGCTTAAAGTCGCTTCCCTCACCAGAGGCTGCAATCAGTCTACTCAAAAGGACCCAGAGTATGCTTTCCTGTTCAAACCTCAGACTTCATAAGATAGCTTCAAACAGCAAAGTTGTTATGGAAGCCTTCACTACTCAAGATCATGCCAGTGATTTGAAAGATCTAGACTTAGCGACAGAACCGATACCCATGCAGCGCAGCCTAGGGCTCAGCTGGGACCTCAAATCTGACACCTTTACCTTTCAGGTCGACCAAGAGCAAAAGCCTTTCACACGACGTGGAGTGTTATCTACCATTAACAGTCTATATGATCCACTTGGATTTGCAGCTCCTGTGATCATCCAAGGTAAGACTCTGCTCAGAGAGTTAACCACAGATACGTGTGATTGGGATTCGCCACTTCCCTCAGAGAAAGAAGCACTATGGATAGCATGGAGAAACTCTCTACAGGCATTATCTAACTTACATATCTATAGGCCATATGCCCACTTCTCCCCTGCAGAAGTTCAGTCTAGGCAGCTGTGCATATTTTGTGATGCTTCGGTAAAAGCAATCGCTGCAGTCGCTTACCTTAAAACTATAAACATTAAAGGTCAAGTCCAAATTGGCTTTGTAATGGGCAAGGCAAAACTGGCACCAAGCCCTGAGATTACCATACCAAGACTGGAACTTTGTGCCTCTGTTCTGGCAGTAGAGCTGGCAGATCTCATTGTGTCAGAAATAGATATAAAACTTGTCAGTACAATGTTTCATACAGACAGCAAAGTAGTATTGGGCTACATTTACAATGAGACTAGGAGATTCTATGTCTATGTTCATAACAGAGTTCAAAGAATTAGGAGGTCAACACAGCCTACCCAGTGGTGCTATGTACCAACTGACCTCAACCCAGCAGACCATGCTACAAGAGCTGTTCCAGCAGCTCACCTTAAAGATACTACGTGGTTCACAGGGCCACCATTCCTCTACAAACCTGTACTTGACACCCTGGAGAAATACTCATTTCAGCTATTAGAACCAAATGCTGATGCAGAGATTCGTCCTCATATTTCTGTACTCACCACAAGAGTTTATCACAAAGAGCTTGGATCCAAACGATTCGACAAGTTTTCTACGTGGAAATCACTGAACAGAGCTATAGCCGGCTTGATCCACATAGCCAGATCCTTTAGAGCCACACCTACAGGATCAGATCACTGCAAAGGTTGGCATTACTGTCACAAGGCCCATACAGTGGATGAGCTCACACAGGCCAGAGACGTTATCATCCGTTGTATCCAACAAGAGGTTTATACTCAAGAATTTGAACTCATCCAAAATCAAAAGAGTGTTCCTAAAGACAGTTCCCTCAAGAGGCTTGACCCCTTCATAGATGCTAATGGACTGTTGAGAGTTGGGGGACGTATTTCAAATGCAAAGTTCGAGAGTAAAGAATGTAATCCCATAATACTTCCAAGCAATCACATTGCATCTTTACTTGTGCAACACTACCATGAGAAGACTAAACATCAGGGACGTTTGTTCACTAAAGGAGCTTTACGTACAGCTGGATTTTGGGTAGTGGGAGCGAAAAGACTTGTGAGTTGTCTTATTTTCAAATGTGTCACTTGCAAAAAACTACGTGGTATGTTTCAGTCACAGAAGATGGCTAACCTCCCTGCGGACCGACTCAGTATAGAACCTCCCTTTACTAATGTTGGTCTTGACGTGTTTGGTCCCTGGTCTGTCACCACACGGCACACTAGAGGAGGCCAGGCAAACAGCAAACGCTGGGCAGTCATATTTACATGCATGAGTATCAGGGCTGTGCATATAGAAGTTATCGAGTCTTTAGACACATCCAGCTTTATAAATGCTCTCAGACGTTTCATCTCCATCAGAGGCCCAGTTAAACTAATCCGCTCTGATAGAGGTACCAACTTCGTTGGGGCTTGCAAAGAACTGCATATCCCCTCAAACATTGACAGTGACCATGTAGAGAGATATCTTGCCGCCCAAGACTGTAAATGGACATTCAACCCCCCACATGCGTCTCACATGGGAGGCTCTTGGGAGCGTATGATTGGCATAGCTCGCCGGATCCTTGATTCTGTCTTTCTACAGCTGGGAACTTCGAGGCTCACCCATGAAACCCTCTCAACCTTCATGGCCGAAGTAGTGGCGATCATGAACGCCAGACCTTTGACTTCAATATCCAGTGATCCAGAAGATCCCTTCTTGCTCACCCCTTCCACTCTTCTCACCCAAAAAGTCGGTACAGCATCGGCTCCTCCTGGCGAATTTAGTGCTAAAGACTTGTACAAGTGTCAGTGGAGACGAGAGCAAACTCTAGCAGATACCTTCTGGGATAAATGGAGAAAACAATACATCTCTACTCTACATGTCCGGAATAAATGGCAAACCAGCAAACCCAACATGGAGGTTGGTAATGTTGTTCTTGTCAAAGACTCTCAGTCAAGAAGAAATGACTGGCCTTTGGGACTGATAACCAAGGTGTTCCCAAGTGAAGATGGGAAAGTCAGAAAAGTGGAGGTCAAGGTCTGCAGACAACAGGAGCCCAAACTCTTTCTCAGACCCGTTACTGAACTGGTTTTGTTGCTCTCTCCAGGGGTGATTTAATGTGGTATCCTTTAGATACCAGACGGGGAGTGTCATGCCTTCAGCAATTTGTTCTTTGTTAATTAGGCATTATTAGTATGCCTTATCAGTTTGTAATTCTCTGTTCGTTGTGTAACTGCTCCATCTAGTGGCTGTTTGTATACACTGCATCTTTTCACAGTAGAAGTTTGACCCATTTCAGCTTCCATAGCTTGTAGCCTATGAACTCTGATTACATCATCAGCCCTGCTCATAGCAGCCATTTCCTCATCACAGACTCCATTCCTGTGGTAACCACGCTGCTGGTAGGATCCAACCCTCACATTCAGGTTCACAATAGCATCATCGGTACGTCTACACACATGTCTATATCTTATGCATCTGTGTTTTATGTAACCTACATGTCTTACATGTGTTTATATGTGCATTGCCTTACTGTAATGTATAATATGCTTTGTCACATGGCAGACAGTGTTACTAAGCGCCTTATTTTCTGTTCCTCAGTTTCACCTCTTATATCTTTGCAATAAAGACAAAGTTGGACGTTGCTTCTTTGTCAACTCATTGCCGAGAAAGGTTTAGCTGTCTGTCAAGCTATGTACCTTCACACATAAGGAGGACAGAACACACAGTGATACCATGATCATTAAACCAGGTATTGGTACTTTTGGCAGTGTGAGCAGGTGCCAAGTTTTGCTGGAAAATGAAACCAGCATCTCCATAATGCTGGTCAGCAGAGGGAAGCATGAAGTGCTCTAGAATTTCCTGGTACAAGGACTTGATAAAACAGTCCCCTTGATGACGTCGGTGTGACGAAACCGGTTAGGCGTGGCCTACACGATGTGGACGTTAGAGAGCCTTGCTGTTCTGTGCTGTATGGGAGAGATCCGCGGTGAGCGGTAATTGTATCTCACCTTTTTTACGATTGAAGCTGGTGTCTCTTGGACACCTTGTTTGTGAGTTTCCTTATACCTTTTTTATTAAAGAAATAAATGAAAAAACGTATTGCACCATTATGTTCTCTTTTTTTGTCTCTGAGTGTACTGTATGCTCTCATGGAGATATGAGAGAGTGGAGAAGTTCATCATAAGAGCTTGGGCTGCAAAGTTGTTTGTCTGTGATTATTACTATCCGGAAGTATCTGAAACATCACCATATCTATTTGGACATCGGGTTCATTGCTCCCAGAGCACAAGTGCTGTTGCTGGTTTATAATCTGACCAGCCATTAGCTCTGGTGAGTTAATTTAATCTCCTTTGGTGGTGGATTTTTCACAATTGGTTCAAGTCACTGAAGATCTATATATATATATATATTTTTTTTTTTTTGGACACGAATATATATTTTTTTGGACACTAATTTATGTTTGGTCACTATAATTATTTATTTAAAACACTAAATGTTTTTTTGGATGATGATATACACCTTTGTATAAGTTTGTTATTAGCGCATACCTTTTTAATTAGGATTAATGGACCAACACTAGGTAGATGACATGGCTCCCCAATCACTGCCTGTGGAAACTTCACTCTGGACTCATACAGCTTGGATTCTGTGCCTCTCCAGACTCTGGAACCTTGATTTCCAAATGAAATGCAAAAATTTACTCACATCCGAAAAGAGGACTTTGGACCACTGAGCAACAGTCCAGTCCTTTTTCTCCTTAGCCTAGGTAAGACGCTTCTGATGTTCTAGATCTATGTCCTAGATACGTCTATGTGGTGGCTCTTGAAACACTGACATCAGCCATAGTTCACTCCTTGTAAATCTTCACAATCCTCTCAAGGCAGTTATCCGTGTTGCTTGTGCACCTTTTTCTACCACATTTTTTTCCTTCCATTCAACTTTCCATTAATATGCTTGAATACAGCACTCTGTTAACAGCCAGCTTCTTTAGCAATGACCTTTTTTGACTTACCCTCCTTGTGGAGGGTGTCAATGACTGTCTTCTGGACAACCGTCATATCATTAGTCTTCCTCATGATTGTGTAACCTACTAAACCAGACTGACCCTAGGTTCAACACCTAAGCATTTTCTGCTGTGTTTTGCAGAAACACAGTACAGTCCATTTAAGATGATTTCCTATAGGACAGGTATACATCTCCGCGTTTTCACTGGGTGCGTTTTTTGAAAAGGGTCAGGGACTTTTTGAATGCAAAAAGTTGCGTTTTTGTTTCTATAGACTTCAATGAAAGCGCTGCAGAAAAGCATGTATTGCGTTTTTGCTGTGTTTTTGGCACATTTTTATGCATTTTGAATTTTAAATCTGCTGAAGAAAAAGAAAAAAAATGCAAAATGCTGCAAAAACGCAAAAAGCAACGCAAAACGCATTGTAGAAACAGCTCAAACGCAAACCTACATAGGTGTGAACCAAGCCTGAGAGACCATTTAAAGGCTCAGGAAACCTTTACAGGTGTTTTGAGTTAATTAGCTGATTAGAGTGTGACACCGTGAGGATGATTTGCTAAAAGAAAATAGTCTGTGCACTTCAAGTGCACCTGCAAGTGCACTGCAAGTGCAGTTGCTTTATATCCGAGGGGAAGCTCTGAAATGAGGCAAAGCTATGCTGATTTCTTTCATCCAATCATGTGCAGACAAAAATGCTGTTTTTTATTTTCCTTGCATGTTCTCCTCAGATCTAGAGTAACTTACAGAGCACAGCCTATTTGTCTTTAGTAAATCAACTCCCATGAGTCTACAATAAAGAACTTTTTCACACTATTCTAATTTTCTGAGATACTGAATTTTGGGTTTTCACTACCTGTAAGCCATAATCATCAAAATTAGAAGAAAAAAATGCTTAAAATACACTGCTCAAAAAAAATTAAAGGAACACTTTGAAAACACATCAGATCTCAATGGAGAAAAATATCATGCTGGATATCTATACTGATTTGGACTGGGTAATGTGCTAAGAATGTAAGGATGCCCCATCGTTTGATGGAAATGAAAATTATCAACCTGCAGAGGACTGAATTCAAAAAGACACCCCGAAAATCAAAGCGAAAAAATTATGCAGCAGGCTAGTCCATTTTGCTGAAATTTCATTGCAGCAACTCAAAATGGTACTCAGTAGTTTGTATGGCCCTCAAGTGCTTGTGTGCATGCCTGACAACGTCAGGGCATGCTCCTAATGAAACGATGGATGGTGACCTGAGCTATTTCCTCCTAGATCTGGACCAGGGCATCACTGAACTCCTGGACAGTCTGACGTGCAACCTGGCAGGGTTGGATTGACCGAAACAGGATATCCCAGAGGTGTTCTATTGGATTTAGGTTAGTTGAGCGTGGGAGCCATTCAATGGTGTCAGTTCTTTCATCCTCGAGGAACTGCCTGTGTACTCT
Source organism: Staurois parvus (assembly GCF_062004578.1). Taxonomy (NCBI): domain Eukaryota; kingdom Metazoa; phylum Chordata; class Amphibia; order Anura; family Ranidae; genus Staurois; species Staurois parvus. The sequence goes on along the minus strand of NW_028318190.1, from coordinate 2,042,542 downwards.
TGCCACATGGGACCGGGCATTGTCGTGCACCAGGAGGAAACCAGGACCCACTGCACCAGTGTTGGGTCTGACCATGGTTCCAAGGATTTCATCCCGATACCTAATGGCAGACATAATTCCATTGTCTAGCCTGTAGAGGTCTGTGCGTCCCTCCATAGATATGCCTCCCCAGACCATTACTGACCCGCCACCAAAATGGTCAGGCTGAAGGATGTTATAGGCAGTATAACATTCTCCATGGCTTCTCCAGACCCATTTATTTCTGTCACATGGGCTCAAGGTGAACCTGCTCTCATCTGTGAAAAGCACAGGGCACCAGTGGTGGACCAGCCAATTCTGGTGTTCAATGGCAAATGTCAATCGAGCTCTATGGTGCCAGCCAATGAGCACAGGGCCCACTAGAGGACGTTGGGCCCTCAGGCTACCCTCATGAAGTCTGTTTCTGATTGTTTGGTCACATTCACACCAGTGGCCTGCTGGAGCTCATTTTATAGAGCTCTGGCAGTGCTCATCCTGTTCCTGCTTGCACAAAGAAGCAGAAACTGGTCCTGCTGATGGGTTAAGGACCTGCTACGACCCTGTTCAGCTCTGCTGCTGATGGGTTAAGGACCTTCTATAGCCCTGTCCAGCTCTCCTAGAGGAAATGCCTGTCTCCTCGAATCTTCTCCATGCTTTTGAAACTGTGCTGGGAGACACAGCAAACCTTCTGGCAATGGCACATATTGATGGGAGACACAGCAAACCTTCTGGCAATGGCACATATTGATGTGCCATCTTGGAGGAGTTGGACTGCCTGTGAAACCTCTGTAGCGGGGGTCAGCAACCCGTCGATCACGGTCTACCTGTCGACCGTGAGCAGGTGACCGGTAGACTGCGAACAGTTCCCTCCCCTCCCCCTTCCCAAAGCCTCCTCCACTGCTGCTGTCATCCTCAGTGCACAGCTGAGAGTGGATGACAGCATAACTCAGGACAGAGAGCAGGAGGAGGAGCTGGCCAAATTAACTTTTCATATTAACTAGCTGGTATTTGGTAGCTAGGACCGACCTAACAACCAATCACCTGCCTTCTGAAGATCCACTTTATTGTCCTCCTGGAGCATCTGAAAGCTAGCATCTCCTCCTCGCCCTCCCTGACTGACACTAACCTCTGCCCTACTGACACCATCCACGGCCCTGCCGACTGACTCCATCTACTGCTTTACTGACTGACAACAATCTCTGCCCTACTGACACCATCTACTGCTCTACTGACTGACAACAACCTTTTCCCTGACACCATCTACTGCTCTACTGACTGACAACAACCTCTGCCCTACTGACACCATCCACTGCCCTATTGACTGACACTGTCCATTTTTAAAGGTAGGCTAAGTTTGTAGTTTTACAGTGACATTTTTTTATTATATTTTCTACATTTTCCTTGCTATTTAGTTAGGCCTTGCTAGTTAATTATTTTTTAAATGGTGCTGAACCCCAGTGACCTTTGATCTCTTTCATGTTGTTCAGGTAGATCACCTCTCAAAGGTTGCCTACTCCTGCTCTGTAGGGTCCAGGTATCGCCTCATGCTACCAGTAGTGACACTGACCCTAGCCAAATGCAAAACTAGTGAAAAACTGTCAGAAAAAGATGAGTAGGGAAACAAAATGTCAGTGGCCTCCACCTGTAAAACCATTCCTGTTTCAGGGGTCGTCTCATTTTTGCCCATCTAGTGCACCTGTTGTTAATTTCATTAACACCAAAGCAGCTGAAATTGATTAACAACCCCCTCTGCTACTTAACAGGCCAGATCAATATCCCAGGAGTTTAATTGACTTGATGCTATACTCTGATTAAAAAGTGTTCCTATAATTTTCTGAGCTGTGTATATCACTCTGTGTAATAATTCTATATAATATATGAGTTTCACTTTTTTAATTGATTCACTGAAATAAATTAACTTTTGGATGATATTCTAATTTATTGTGATACACCTGTATATAGTTTCTAACATAGAAACTTCCAGATGAATGTTGGAACTCAGTCAGCCTATTTACTAAACATGTGCAATTCATTTTGTTTTGATTTGTTTTTCGGATGAAAATTTTATTTTTGGAGATTTGGATGTATCCAAATTTCCAAGTGGACATAGAAATGAATGGCACCTAATCTGAAAAACATTATAACAAAATGCATTCATTTTATTTGGATGATGTTACATTTTCAAATTCGTTCTATAACATAACAAATGAACAGATTTAATTGTGAATAGCTGGTTGATAAAGAGCGGGCGACCGCTGCATCCTTAACAACCATGACTCATCTGCTGTCAGCGGAATTCCCAGCTGACAAAAGAATGTAAACAAAACAAGTGCTGGCATTAAAAAAAAAAGTTACAAAAAAAAACAGTGCGTGACACTCCAATCCATGGATTTTGAGGGGAACCCTACACAAACATTTTTTGAAAAATGGTGTGGGATCTCCCAAAATCCATACCAGACCCTTCTCAACATGGAGGGTTATTGGGGAACGGGGGCTCCCCCCCCAATGCACCTTGTCTCCATGTTGATGAGGACAAAGGGCTTTTCTCCACAACCCTGGCCCAATGGTTGTGGGGATGCGAGGGGTGATTTATCAGAATCTGGAAGCCCCCTTTAACAAGGGGCCCCCATATTCCACCCCCCTCATGTGAATCAGTATGGGGTACATAGTATCCTTACTCATTCATCCATGTTTACCATCATTTTGTCTCTTGACAGGACATGTTTGGCAGGCGCCATTTATTTATTTTTTTGCATGGGTCGGCATTCATCGTGATCCATGCTGGATTTTACATTGGGGGACAAGTTATTTTTTTTTTTTTAATAAAGGGCTTGTCAAAAACGGTCTGTGTTTTTATATACTGTTGACAGTATATACTGTGTACCCCTACTCATTCACATGGGAAGGCAGGACCTGGGGTCCCCCTTGTTAAAGGGGCCTTCCATATTCTGATAAGTCAGTTCCCACACCCCCACAAAAATCCACAAGAACCCTCTCCCCCAAAGCACCCCCCCCCCCCATGTTGAAGGCATGTGGCCTAGTATAGTTCAAATAGAGGGCTGCTCACTCATCCTCCCCTTTTCCTGGCCTACTGGGCTGCATGCTCGAATAACGGTCTAGTATGGATTTTGGGGGGACCCCATGACATTTCTTTTTAAATATTGGTGTGTGGTTCATCTCAAAACCCATACCAGACCCAAAGGGCCTAGTTTGGATTGGGGAGGGGACCCCCCATACTATTTTTTCTTTTTTAATGCTGGCACTTTTGTTTATACTCTGCTGTGAGAGGGAATCTCGCTGACAGCAAATGAGTCATGGTTGTTAAGAACAGTCATCGGTGACTTGCCATCCAGCCCTGTTTACAGACGAGTCTGGAGCTGTTCTGTCTACCCTCACTACTTAAAGGGACATGGGCTCAGACAATACAGCAAGTAATAAAGGGATAGGTTCAGTAAGGTGAAAGATATATTGTACTCTTTGTACACGCAGGTAGACTCTCTGGAGACCGGCCATACCTCCATGGAGCAATGGTTAGCCCTTTCACAACCCACTATAACCTCACACAGGCAGCACCTTTATGCCTTGAGCCTCCACCAGGATGATTTGGAGAATAGGAGCAGGAGGAATAACCTGAAACGAAGGGGGATTCAGAGGCCACAACGGCTTGTAACCTCCTCCCCACAGTGACCGCCATTTCGATATGCTTATATGCTTTCCACCATGCTGTTCGTTAGCAACGTTACCTGGCTACTGGCAATAAGGGTCATTTACCATTTTGAATTATTGGGCCCTTTTTGGTTTATGCTGCTACAGTGGGAGGCTTCGTGGGGGGGGAATGGGGCGTGGCTTCTAATGGCTATTTTGTAGAGGAGCTCTCTGTCTTCCATTGATAGGTGACGCGAGGATCTCCCGACCCCTATTAGGGTGTGCTTTTCTACTCATGCTGAGCCTCTGCTTCTCCCCTATTTGCCACCCACTGGTACAAATTGAAATGTTAGTTGGCACAGCCATTCGCAACTATCATTTGTGCCGTACTGTATTGTAGCATATTGATCTACCTTGAACAGAGGAGATTGCAAAAAAAATACTCTATGAATGCCACATATATCCCTCTATACAGTCACTGCAAGTGAACCCTAAACTCTATCATCCACCCCCTGGGTCAATTTCGGCCTGGGCCAGGTATATACTAGCTTGGTTCTGCACCCATAGAGTTTCAAGGGATGGGATCTTTTGATACAGTCAATACCTGCTAGGTTACAGCATCTCTACCTCTGTAATTGCATACTACTTCCACCACCTAGGCTTTTGCCTCCCCAGGTTCCCTTCTCTTGGACTAACTTTACAGAGTGGTGAACAGGGGCGGGTAGGTTCATTTGAGAGTCGAATACAGGTTTAATTCTCTCACGGTTTGTTATTATTTCTTGTTGTCTGTGTTCTTTCTCTTTGAATTCTTCTTTTTCCTCTTTCTCTCCTTCTCCAGCTTCACATCTCCCCCTTCCCTGCCCACCTTTTATCCCCCCTCCCTGGCTGCAAGGCTGGAGCCTAGTACTAGTGTAATTATGCCTGTCTGTAAGTGTACCTCCCTGAATGTCAAGGGATTAATAATTCTTGAGAAAATTACCATGGTGCTACGTGTATTCCGGCATCTGAAGACTCAAGTGTCTTTCATCCACAATACCCATTTTCAGACTGGTAAGATGCCGAGATTTTCCAGCTTTCATTTTCCTCTGGCAAACCGCAGCACTACCCCTCAATAGATTTCTAGTGGGGACAAGTATAGTGCTTTGCAGGTCAGCGGCCTGGACTCTTATCAATCAGAAACTCGACCCAGAGGGCCATTATATATTTCTCAAAGGAGATCTTGAAAGGCACAGGGTTACCCGGGTGTGTATCTTCTTACCAAATTAGACCCAACTAAGCTGTTTGAAAAACCTGCTTAATACACACCAGAATTTCATGGAAGGTGGTTTGATTCTCGGTGGTGACTTTAACATGTTGCTCGACCCTCTTCTAGACACCCCAAAGTCTGAATCCCCCCTCTCATATTTGTACCTCAGTTGCATCAATAAGTCCTCCAATCTTTCCATTTAGTTGACGTGTGACAAATACAACCCAGTGATTGTGACTTTACTTTCTATTCGGTACCACATGACAGCTGCTCCAAGATCGACTACATAATCACTTTCCAATCCTTACCTCCAGACATTATGAGAACCTCCATTGCGACACAAACTGTTTCGGACCATGCCCATCTATTTTAAATATTAGCATAGGCACTTCTCAGCCTAAGGCACGGTCCTGGAAATGACTCTTTGGTTCAGAAATGCCCTTTAATGATGCGAACTGTCCCTGGTCCTTGCCCAAATTTTCCAAGACAACGACACTACTGATACCTCTCCACTTACGCAGTGGGAAACTCACAATGTGTTATAAGGATGAAATGAATTCAAAAGATGTCAGAACTAGAAAAAAAAGACATACTTACCCAACTCCAACAACAACTTGACCTCATTGCACGCCTTGTCTACATAAAAAAAAACTCTCCCAATCTGTGGCCATAGATCTCAAGACTTGGAGGGAAAAACTGACCTCCATGCTTCTACATGATATGAAAGCCAGGCAGCAAACGGTTCACCAAGCATATTACAAGCCTACATCCTCCACATCCTCTGGACCTATAAGAAACTAGAAGGGTTATGGTCCCATGTCATGGAAACCATCAAACAGCTTACTGAATTTGACCTAGGTACAAACCCAGCAAAATACCTATTGCTCATTTTGATCTCCCAAAACACAGATATAAGAACTCTCGCTGTGACTTACCAAAATATCCAAAATTTATTCTATGGAAAATATCACTGCCACATTGAGAAGAAGAGAAATTCAGACACCAGTTTCACTGGTCCTTCTTCTCATGCTTCAGTGAATACAGCTCTGCCCTTGGAGAGGAGGGGTGAGATGCCACTCCACCTCCTGTTCCCTCCCCCTTTATTCTTTCTTCTCTCGCTTCCATCTATTTTCTCTCCTTCTCCATCTTGTTCTTTGCACATGCTTTCTCCTGGTGGATCCTGGATTCTGGAAGCTATTCATTTAAGATTTATTTTTATATTGGAAATGTTCAGACAGGGTGTGAATTGTTTATCCTGGACATTTATGTTTTGACCGATCATGGCAACCTTTTATCTTCTGAATGTTACCGTACGCATGATGCTGTAACAATTACGCTAGGTTCACATCTGTGCGGGTGGTGCCACTGCGTGACCCACACAAATTGAGGCATCTGCATCCACCCACACAGTGAAACGTGGGACCCGCAGGTAGGTGCCATTCATCTTAATGGCATGTCGCCCACACGGAAAATCTGCAATTTCCATAGTGCAGTGACTTATTTTCTGAGTGTCATGGATCATGGCAGCCCATTCAAATGAATGGGCTGTCATTCCCACACAAACATGGCATGTATGGCTGTGTAGATGTGAACATAGCCTTATAGATTGCCTACTTCTGCTACTATGGTAATGGTGCAGTTGCACTACTGTCTGCTCAAAATAACAAATAAAGAATGTTTAAAAAAACAAAAGAGCGAAAAATGGGCCATCTGACACAGTGTTTATAAACACTTTTGAGAATTGAGATAGGGAGATACAAAGCAATGTTCTTTTTTGTATCCACATACTGACTTTTTACCCTTTGTCAGATCTGTGAGAGAGGCAGCAATAGTGGCGAATTTGGGGACTTTAGTACCACATGATGCCCAAAAAGGCCCGTACCCATTTTTTCGTGATTGGGTGGGGCCAAGCCTGGACAGCTTCTACTTCATCTTTGGTTTCACCAACCCTCTACCTACAATGTTCCCCAGGTACTTGGCCTCTTCCATAGCAATGGCACAGTATTCTGGGTTCACAGTAAATCCCTCCTTCTTTAGAGAGTCTAAGACCACCTGCACTCGGGAAAGATGGTATTCCCAGTCAGTACTAAAGATGACACTGTCATCTAAATATACTGAACTGTATTTCTGATGTGGGCATAAGGATCTATCCATAGCTCTCTGAAAAGTAGCTGGGGTGTAATGTAAGCCGAACAGCATTCTTTTATACTGAAAATGTCTATCTGGGGTATAAAAGGCAGTCTTTTCTCTGGCTTCTTTAGTTAAAGGTATTTGCCTTTATCCTTTGGTGAGGTCTAAGGTGGTAATGTATCGGGCTGGTCCCTCTCTATCATTTTGTCTACTCGGGGCATCGGGTATGCATCGAACTTCGATACCTCATTGAGTTTGCGGAAATCATTACAAACCGCAGAGTCCTGTTAGGCTTCAGTACCAACACAATGGGACTCGATCACTCGCTCTGCAATTCCTCAATGATATCAAGTTCAAGCATTTTCTGGACTTCCTGTGCCACAGCTTTCCTATGTGCTTTTGGAATGCGATAGTGTTTCACTCGAACTTTCATATTAGGTTCCATGACAATATCATGTTCAATAACCCGAGTGAGACCTGGCAGTCCTGAGAACTTCTCTCTATTCCTCTGTAAGAACTCCTTTACCTGCTGTGTTTGTGGCTTTGATAGGGAATTGGAAACTAGGACTGAGTTTTCCCCTAACAGGGACTTAGAACTAACTTCAGCCAGGGCAGCCTCCTGCTCACGGTCCGCTCCCCCGGCTCTATTCCCCCCTCCGGTAATCCTTCACATCCGCCTTCCTGCAGATTTTCTGGCACTTTCCATACGACCCAGTGCCTATTGTGTACAGCACTTCATAGTCCTCCACCCAGGACGGCATGTTTCCGCCAGCCGCGCACTCCTTGCACAGCCGGCCTCCGGATACCTGGTGGCATAATCGAGTACCATGAGAATGTATTGGTAGCCTGAGCTGATTTCACCAAAGGGCCCACTAAATCCATTGCAATATGCTCAAATGGTACCTCGATAATGGGGGGTGGCACCAATGGGTTCCTCAAGTAGGCCATTGGCGCAGTCAGCTGGCAGGTGGGACATGAACTGCAATAACATCTGACCTCTGCTGTCACCCCTGGCCAGTAGAACCGGTCTGTTAGTCGTGCCTCGGTCTTGTCAGCCCCCCAGTGACCCCCTAATGTGTCATTGGGAGCTAGGTCAAATACCGTACGTCGGAAAGGCTGGGGAACCAGTAACTGGTCGACCACTTCTCCCCTAACCTCAGTAACCCGGTATAGCAGCTCACCAAAGACCACAAAGCGGGGAAACCTTTTTTCACCTTCAGGTACTTGTTACACTCCATGAACTATGGTGAACTGTTCCCAGGCACTTTTCAGTGTGGGATCCCTCTTTTGGGCAGAATAAAATGCACACTGTGACACCTCGAGATTAGGATGGACAAGACTAGAGGAGCTCTCTCCCTTGTCCTCCTCAGACATAACCTGCAGATGAGAGGCTTCCTCTTTGTTTTCCCCAGCCATGACCATGAGTGGGTTCCCCCCCCAAGAGCCTCTTTAGCTTGTGGACCATCTGCCCCAGATGCAACTCTATCAGTGTCCTCTACAGTCTTGGTCTCCAGTTCCTTAAAAGGGAACAAAGCAGTATGTCTGTCCCAGTAGTCCTTGGCTTACATAGTCCCAAAGTTCAACAAATAAAGGGCAGTCTCTTCCTACAATAACATCATGGTTGAGATCAGGTACCACCCCAACCTCCTGGACAATTGTGCCACAGGCCGTGGTGATTGTCACTGACACCAGTGGGTATTCCTTGGTGCCCCCATGTATGTATACCACCCTCAGAGTTTTTTCTGCCGGACCCAGCTACCCTGGTACCCACAAGTGTTACCATACCTCCGGAGTCCAACAGCGCTCTGGCGTGAAGCTGGTTCACCGTCACATTCAAACCGTCTCACAGTCAGGTCTAGGTGAGCAGCACAGACCCTCTGGGCATAAAAGGACATCCTCTGTAGAGCACTACACTCCATGTGCTCCTCCTGCAGGGGACAGTAGGCCTGGATATAGCACAGCACGCCCTCATTCTTTTGGGCTGGAGCAGAGCTCTGGGACACTGGGTCGCTCCTTTGCTCCCCTGAGTGCTGACTCCCTGGTTTGTGGGTGGCTTGGCTCTTCTCACTGGTAAGGGTACTCAAGGTCTGGCAGGTCCCAATAGATCCTTCACCACAGAGTATCTCTCTACCATTTCCACTAGTTCATCTGCTGTCTTGGGGTCCCCATGACTCACCCAGCACTGTAGGTCATTTGGCAGCGACCTCAGGTACTGGTCTAACATGACTCCACCATCTGTCGACCAGTCAACACCTTGGGCTGCCGCCATTTCTTGACCAGCTGACTCAGGTCATGCATCTGAGCCCTTGGTGGACAGTCTGGGCGGTACCTCGAGTGGTGTACCCTTTGGGCTCGCATAGCAGTTGTCACTCCATGGTGGGCCAGGATTTTTGTCTTCAGGCATTTTTTAGTCTTTGGCATCAGCAGATGACAGATCGAAATAGGCCTTCTGGGGATCCCCTGTGGGGACAGGAGTAACAATACCAGCCCACTGGTCTTGGGGCCACCTCTCTCTTTCTGCTGTTCTCTCAAAAGTAGCCATAAATGCCTCCACATCATCAATTGGCATCAACATTTGCAGGTAGTGGCTGGCACTCATGGCAACCTGGTTGCTAGGGGCAACAACTGTTTGTTCCTGACTATGTGCAAGATGCAGCACTGCTTCCTGTAAAGCAGCCACCTGCGCTTGAGTGGTTTCTTGCTGGAGTGTGAACTGGGCAACCAGCAAGCGAGTAGTTTCTTGTTGCTGGGCCATTGCCTCCTCATGGTGATGCTTGGCCTCTGCAGCGGCCTGCTGCTGGGTTATTGTGCTCTGAGCCAGGGCTTTTATAACTTTCTCCATGTCACCTTCTGAGGTTTTCAGAGCTTGTGCAACCCTGACCCAGGCCATGCAAATGTGGGTCCTGCTACTGGCCCTTTAAATGTTACTTCTGCTTCCAAATGGCTTTTTGCGGCTACACTCTGCCCCTCATCAGCCACCAAATGTAATATGAGGTAGCTCTGGAATGACCGCCAGCCAGTTTGGTGAAAGCAAAACAGTTCATTTATTTGGATCACGGATAAACAAAATGATAGCTTACTGCAGCTAAAGTATATAAACAGTCCAAAACCTTGTATCAGAAGCTAAACCACAGACTCACCATTAATCTTCAGTCCCATAGAGGGGTTAGGCTTCTCCATGGTAAGGGTGCCAGGCAGGCCACTTTGGAGGGGGTCAGCAGCCCATATCTCAGCTTGTCTGAGAGCTTCCACTTACCACACAGCTTGTGAGTCTCTCCCATTCACTTCCCTGACACACCTGTTAATTTCCCTCTGCTGCCACTTAAGCCTCCCTTACCTGGGACTTAACCCCTTTGAGACAAAAGTCCTGGTAGTCAGGACCCTAATACTAATTTAACCATCTAGGCAGTACCACAATGTCTCTGCAATTGCCTCCCTTAATGAGACCACACCACAAATATCGGGCAAATGTATCTGCCATCCAGGACAAATTCCCGGTGTCCTGTACACTAGGTTCACCCAGTCCTCTCACTTCTCATTGGTTTAGATACAGCAGTGGGAGTCATTGGCTCCTACTCCTGTCAATCACAGACAGTGAGGTGGGACCAGGGGGAGGGGCCGAGCCACACTCTGTGTATCTTGAAAACACAGAGTCTGCTTGGGAGCAAGCCTGCATGAGTGCTCACATAGCATGCAGCTTATTATAGAAGGCACTCGGAGGAAGGGGCCAGGAGCGCTGGCGGGGGGGGGCTAGAGAAGAGGAGGATCGGGGCTGCTCTGTGCAAAACCATTGCACAGAGTAGGTAAGTATGACATGTTGGCTATTTAAAAAAAAAAAGAAACTTAAGAATCACTTTTAATATGATGGCTGCATTAGATTTCTATTTTTAGGCTTCTTTCTTACATTTTCACCCGGTGATCCTTGCTGAACCAACCCAATTTTGATCCATCTATAGCTGGCTTTAGATGGACTTGACTAACAAATTAAAGTCAAACTCCAGCAAACTTTTTAAGCAGAGCTCTGCTCTACCCAGGTTAACAATGCTTTTGTCCAGTGGTGACTCCATTGCTTTTCCATAGAGTGAAGCCATCCTGATAGCATGTTATTGTCACTAGGCTGAAAAAAGGAGAAAAGGGTCACTAGGCTGAAAAAAGGAGAAAATGAATGCAGTCACCACATTTAAGTACTGGTAAGTTAAAATATGTTACATTTGCTTTCTGGGGGGAGGGGGGGTTAAATGCGCTTTAAGTATCATAAAAATGTCAAGTATTGCATGTTATCAGTCCTCAGGTGTGTTGGCTGCATTCGTGTTCTTTTTTAAGGCTTTTGTTTTTCGTAAGCCCTGCCAGTAAAACCCTTCCTGTCCTAGAATGACAATGTTCACTCACTTTCTATAGAGGTGCAGTGTTATCATAGTAGGACAGAACATATATGAGGCCTATAGAACCCTCTGTCCTTATCTCCTTAACATGGGGAGATGTTCTGTAGTTCACAGAAATAACTGATAACACAGATAAGAATGTGGCACAAGCAAAGAAGACGTTTTTAGCTCACAAGATTGATGGCAGTATTAAAAAGTATTTTTTGCACTTCAGACAGTTATAACAAAGCACTTTCAATGATATATTTAACAGCCCACAAGGGAGCAAAAGGGAAAAGATAATTCTTAGCATTTACGTACCCTTTATGTATAGTTTTTTATGATAGATTTATCTTAAAATCTGGCAGATGTAATCCACCAAAATCTGTTTTAATCAAAGTCCTTATATTCAAATATAAAATTTTTTGATGGCGAGAATAATCTCCAAATTTGTCCTGGTGACTTGTCATGCGACATGAGAGCTCAAAGTTGCATGGCAAGTCGCACCCCATTAATGGCAATGGAACCGCTCTGAGTCGCAGCTTTCTCCACTGTAGGTGGCACTCAACTGGAGTGGTACTACAGCCAGAGAGAAAGTCAGGAGAAACCTAGTTTCTCTATAGTTTCCAAGTCCTCTGAGTTGGCTATACTGCATTCAGGTGACCCCTGGTAGCCACCTTGGTTCAGCAGAGTCTTTTTAAGTCTCTGCCCCTAGGTTTTGGTGCACATTTTGTGAAGTGGATAGGAGAGGGAAAGAGCAGCCGTCTGCCAGAGAAAGGCTCCTGATGAGGAGAGACAGGCTAAGAACATGCCGTTCCACTTCAGTCAGAAGAATATGTCTCTTGCAGCAGGTGCGGTAGGAGGAATAGGTCACACCATGCCTCTGTTAGGATCAGCCCTAGCCCTGATGCCAAGCTTAATGTCTCAAACATCCCCCTGACTGAGTAGGAGGTAAGACTGGAGAGTGCCACGCACCTGTACCAGGTTGTGGCCCAGCTGGTCGTGGAGTTAGCCACAGAGGATGACGTCCGCCGAGTGGTGATTGCACTGCCAGAGGAGGAGCGAGCTACCTTGGAAAAGATTGTGACACACCTGAAGGGTCTGTTCAGGGAGAAGATATCGGTCCCAGAAACTAAGGTTGTGATTCTTTGTTTGGAAGCATCAGGAAGATGAGCATCTCAATCTTAAACAGTTGCAATGCAGAACCTCTGGAGGCACCTGGAAAAGAAGGATGTGCATGGCTGTACTCATATTACTGCATCAGACTACATGCTGAGGGACCACTTCATAATAGGCATGAAAGCTGGCCCAGCCAGGAGAGAATCAGGACACAACCCGCCATTTCCTTCCAGGACATTGTGGTAGACATGGTTGAACGAGAGGAAGAGGATACAGAAATAATGGCTGCAGTGACCAAAAGATACAAGCCTGTGTATCTGAAGGAGGAGGCCTGTTCGCCTTCACTCCTGTCAGCCTTCAGACAGCACTGAGAGAGCTAGCTCAATATGTGGCCCTTGAAGTAAGCGTCCTCCCTTAAGCGAGATTCTGATCAGCAAATCATTCAGGTATCCAAAAATGGGCACCCTTGGACCCTCAAAAGGCCAGAAAATGGGACTAGGACTTTTGTAAATACTCATGGAACCATGGAAAGATGAAAGAGCAGCACCACAAAGTGAAAAATGCAGACTTTCTTTTGCAAACTGCAAAAAACTCTGATAAGGAGGGAGATCAGGACATGTAGGTAGATAGCCTTTATGTCCACTGATGTCGGGAAAATCCCCTGGCTGAATCAAAGCCATGTGACACCCCCATACTTTGAGAAATTCATTGAGACTCTTCAAATCCAAAATTGGATGATTGTCTCCATTTGTCTTGGAACCGTAAACAGGTATGAATAAAGAACCCTTCCCTGTTCTGGAAGTGGCATGATTACCTCCATGAGCAAGCAGGTGACAAGAGAGACCCCCAGATTCATAGGAAAATCCACAAATGTCTGCATCATCCCAAAATATAGCAAGTAGGAATGGGACTGACCAAGCAGCTGTGGGCTATCAGGAAAATAAATATATCGGGGGTCACCAACCCACAAAAAAATTAGAGAAAAAGGGGTGTTCAAGGGTGGCCCACCAATATCTATCTAGTCCAGATACAACATATGTTTTACTAAACATATTTTAAAAACATGAATACACAATCTTATCCATAAAAGATCACACATAGGATACGATATCATTATGTAGAGTCTAAGTTTGTTTATGCGTTTCGCAGTTAACAACACTTCTTCAGAACATTAAACTCACATATGACAAATATCCATTAAGTTTCTGAAATCAGAAAGAACATACTGTATATAATATACATACATGTATAGGTATATATTTTTCCAATAAAGTAAATAGATACAGTATATAACCTGACCCCTAAGGGGAGAAAAAGAAACCAAGGAAATGGAAAAATGCAGGAGAGGATAAAGAAAGGAGAATAAAAATTAAAAAAAAAAAGGGAAAAAGAAAAAGGGGAGACAAACCCACAACCCATAAATTCCACTTACAAAACCAACATAAATCATGCCGAGATGCAGTCACGTCCATCTAGGCTGCAGGGAGGTATGAAGTAGGGACCATTAATGGGAAGGATATACAGTAAAGGAAATAAGTATTTGATCCCTTACTATTTTTGAATTTTTGACCACTCACAAAGAAATGATCAGTCTAACAATCGAATGGTAGGTGTATTGTAACACTAAAAGACAGAATAGCAACAAACAATTCAAAAGAAATGCATGTCTAACAAATTATGCACTGATTTGCATGTTCATGAGGGAAAGAAGTATTTGATCCCCTATCATTCAGCAGGATTTCTGGCTACCAGATGTCTTTCATACAGGTAACAAGCTGAGATTAGAAGCAGTCTCTTAAAGGGAGTGCTGCTAATCTCATTACCTGTATAAAAGACACTTGTCCACAGGCACAATCAAACAATCAGATTCCAAACTCTCCACCATGGTAAAGACCAAAGAGCTGTCCAAGGATGTCAGGGACAAGATTGTAGACCTGCACAAGGCTGGACTGGACTGGGCTACCAAGCTATTGTCAAGCAGCTTGGTGAGAAGGTGACAACAGTTGGTGCAATCATTCGCAAATGGAAGAAACACAAAACAACTGTCAGTCTCCGTAGGTCTGGTGAACCATGCAAGATCTCACCTTGTGGAGTGTCAATGATCATGAGAACAGTGAGGAATCATCCCAGAACTACACGTGAGGATCTTGTCAATGATTTCAAGGCAGCTGGGACCACAGTCACCAAGAAATCAATTGGTAACACACTACACCAACAAGGATTGAAATCCTGCAGTGTCCGCAAGGTCTCCCTGCTCAAGAAAGCACATGTCCAGACCCGTCTGAAGTTTGCCACTGAACATCTGAATGATGCAGAGGAGGACTGGTTGAAAGTGTTGTGGTCAGATGAGACCAAAATCGAGCTCTTTGGCATCAACTCAACTTGCCGTGTTTGGAGGAGGAATGCTGCCTATGACCCCAAAAACACCATCCCAACTGTCAAACAAGGTGGTGGAAACATTCTGCTATGGGGGTGTTTTTCTGCTAAGGGGACAGGACAACTGCACCACATCAAAGGGACGATGGACGGGGCAATGTACTGTCAAATCTTGGGTGAGAACCTTCTTCCCTCAGCCAGGGCATTGAAAATGGATCGTGGATGGGTGTTCCAGCAAGACAATGACCCAAAACACACAGCCAAGGCAACAAAGGAGTGGCTCAAGAAAAAGCACATTAAGGTCCTGGAGTGGCCTAGCCAGTCTTCAGACCTTAATCCAATTGAAAATCTGTGGAAGAAGCTGAAAGCTTGAGTTGCCAAACACCAGCCATGAAACCTTAATGACTTGGACAGGATCTGCCAAGAGTAGTGGGCCAAAGTCCCTCCTGAGATGTGTGCTAACCTGGTGGAAACTACAGGAAACGTCTGACCTCTGTGATTGCCAACAAGGGATTTGCCACCAAGTACTAAGTCATGTTTTGTGAAGGGGATCAACTACTTATTTCCCTCGTGAACATACAAATCAGTGCATAATTTGTTAGACATGCATTTCTTTTGAATTTTTTGTTGCTATTCTGTATCTCAGTGTTACAACACACATACCATTCGATTTTTAGACTGATCATTTCTTTGTGAGTGGGCAAACATTTATAATCAGCAGGGGATCAAATACTTATTTCCTTCACTGTAAGCCCAATCACATGGTCCTCTAAAACTAAAGACACAATATATATATATATATATATATATATATATATATATATATATATAGTTGTGTTCAAAATAATAGCAGTCAGACATCGCTAACCTGATCAATCACTGTTTTTGGTAGAAATGATATTTCTACATGGCAAATTTACTAGTGTAGTAGAGTAATAGAAATCCAACAGACCCAACAGTCATGACATGCATGCTGCTGATTCTGTGTAATTGGATCACTAATTGAAAGGGGCATGTTCAAAATAATAGCAGTGTGGAGTTCTATTAGTGAGGTCATTCATTCTTTGAAAAACAGATGGCAATTATTGCCCTTATTTAAGGAAGGAAGGCAGCAAATGTTGTACATGCTGGTTACAGTGCATTTCGCTCTGAAATTCTGAGGAAAATGGGTTGTTCCAGACATTGTTCAGAAGAACAACGTACCTTGATTAAAAAGTTGATTGGAGAGGGGAAAACATATAAAGAAGTGCAGAAAATGATAGGCTGCTCAGCTAAAATGATCACAAATGCTTTAAAATGGCAACCAAAACCTGAAAGACGTGGAAGAAAGCGAAAAACTACCATTCTAAAGGATAGAAGAATAGCCAAAATGGCAAGGACTCAGCCAACAATCAGCTCCTGTCAGGGATCCCGGGTCCTCGGCGGCGCGCGCATGCGCAGACCGCCGATCCGTCCCAGCCGGCGAGCGCAGAGTCCTCGGCGATCGCGGCGGCCGCACATGCGCAGTAGCGATTGCGGCCGCACCAATGGGAGAGCAGGGTGCTCTATTTAAAGCTGCCCTGTGCATCTCCAAGTTGCCGCAAGGTCTTGTTCCTGTCCTGTAAGTACGCTTCCTTGTTGCCAAACTCTGCCTGTTCTGTTTATGCTGACCTTCTCCTGCTCTGACCCCGGCTCGTTCCTGACCATCCCTCTACCTGACCCTCTGTACCACGCTGCCCGCTACCTGCTGAACCTGGCTTGTGACCCCGACCATTCTCCGCTTACTCCCCCTGTACCACGCTTCCCGCACAATACCGACCCGGCTAGTCTGACCTCGTCTACTCCTGACAGTCGCCCATCCATCCCGCTCGGATCGGGATCTGTCATCCCCTTCACAGCAGGCTCAACCCGGGCACATACCCTCAGCGGGACCCCTCTGCCGCCGCCGGGGGTGCCCAGGGACGCGACCTGGTTTCAGTCTTGCACCAAGTCCATCCCCACCATCAGGGGCCCTGATGAAAAGGTAGACTGGGACTTAGACTCCGCGTCCTGGGAAACCTCGTGCCGTGGACCACTAGAGATCCCGTTGGGCGGAGCCTGACAGTACCTTGCGGCCATGACTGAGCCTGGAAGGGGAACTTCCCCTCTGGACGACATCTGCCAACAGATGGAGACCCTTACACTGGGAATTAGGGGCCTACAGGAAGGTTATACGGTATTGGACAGTCGCATGCAGACCTTAGCTACCTCTACCAGGGGGTCTGGGGAACCCAGTAGGGAGACTCCGGGGTTGTTACCCGCACCAGAACCCCGTGTCCCCACACCGGAACGTTTTTCCGGAGACCGAAGTAGATTCAGGGCCTTTCGTAACTCCTGTCAGCTATACTTTGACCTCCAGCCTCGGACCTTTTCCTCCGAATCGGTGAGGGTAGGGTTCATTATTTCCCTACTACAGGGGGGACCCCAAGACTGGGCCCACCGGCTCCGAGAGAATCGAGACCCACTGTTGAAGTCAGTGACGGTATTTTTTGAGGCTATGGCCCTCTTGTATGACGACCTGCTGCGCACCGCAACGGCCGAGAGGGCCCTATATACACTCAGGCAGGGTCACCGGACAGTGTAGGACTATGCCGCCGAATTCAGGCGTTGGCATAGTGACAGCCAATGGATCGAGGCGGCTCTGCACCACCAGTTCCGCGTAGGGTTAGCTGAATCCCTGAAGGACGAATTGGCCCGAATAGACATACCTAGCACTTTGGAGGCCTTGATAGCTTTGACTATTCGAATTGACCGCCGGTTGCGGGAGCGCAGGCAGGAAAGGTGCAACCAAGGACAAGGACCAACTGGAACACCCCCTCAGGCCTCAACCCAGTTACAGCCGGCAAGCCAGAATCAGGATGCTATGGATACATCCGAGACCGGGCCATCGGGAAGGATCTGGCCGACACTTACGCCTGAGGAACGCCAGAGGCGTCTTACCAACCATCTCTGCCTCTACTGTGGGGGAGCAGGCCATGTGGTACGTACCTGTCCAGCCAAGAGGGGTAAGTGTTCCGCTGTTTTCTCTACGGTCACTTCTAACAGTGTGGGCAACACTAGTTATCTAGCGGTACCTGTGTCACTTCAGCTGCCGGGGAGAACAGTGGTGACCACGGCTATTGTGGATTCTGGGGCGTGTAGTTGCTTCATAGATTTAGACTTTGCAGTTCAGCAACAAATTCCCCTACAAACCAAGGAGGTGGGATTGAATATTTTTCTAGCAGATGGTTCACGTATTAAGTCAGGGGTGGTGGACCACGAGACCCCACCTATCCGTACTACCGTATCGAACCATCATGAAGAACTCCTTCGGTTGGACGCCATAGCATCCCCACTATTTCCAATTATTTTGGGGCTCCCGTGGTTACGAGCCCACAATCCCCAGGTGGACTGGAAGGCGGGTTCTATGCAGTTCCTCTCCACATACTGCCAGCAGCATTGCCTCCCTAAGATCTCCCCGATTCCACCGACTTTGTTGTGTCTAGAGACAGATGCGGAGCTGGCGCAAGTCATTCCGTCAGTCTACCATAGTTTTCTGGATGTGTTTAGCAAGCGGGGGGCGGACACTCTCCCCCCGCACCGAGCTTATGACTGCCCAATTGATCTCCTCCCAGAGTCGGAAATCCCATTTGGGCGGATATTCCCCTTATCCGAGCGGGAGTTAGGAGTACTAAAAGAATATATCGATGAAAACCTCCATAAGGGGTTTATTAGACCCTCCACGTCACCAGCCGGGGTAGGCATTTTCTTTGTGGAAAAAAAGGACAAGTGCCTCCGGCCCTGCGTAGATTACCGGGACTTGAATAAGGTCACAGTAAAGAACCGTTACCCGCTACCACTAGTCCCCGAGCTTTTTCAGAGGCTGAAGTCAGCATCTGTCTTCACTAAACTAGACTTGAGAGGTGCCTATAATTTAGTTCGTATCAGAGAGGGGGACGAGTGGAAGACAGCATTCCGTACCAGATTCGGACACTTTGAATATTTGGTTATGCCCTTCGGCCTATGCAACGCCCCTGCCACCTTCCAGCATTTCATAAACAATGTGTTCAGGGACTACCTAGATACAGTCAGGTCCATAAATATTGGGACATCGATACAATTCTAAAATTTTTGGCTCTATACACCACCACAATGGATTTTAAATGAAACGAACAAGATGTGCTTTAACTGCAGACTGTCAGCTTTAATTTGAGGGTATTTACATCCAAATCAGGTGAATGGTGTCGGAATTACAATAGTTTACTTATGTGCCTCCCACTTGTTAAGGAACCAAAAGTAATGGGACAGTTGGCTTCTCAGCTGTTCCATGGCCAGGTGTGTGTTATTCCCTCATTATCCCAATTACAATGAACAGATAAAAGGTCCAGAGTTCATTTCAAGTGTGCTATTTGCATTTGGAATCTGTTGCTGTCAACTCTCAAAATGAGATCCAAAGAGCTGTCACTATCAGTGAAGCAAGCCATCATTAGGCTGAAAAAACAAAACAAACCCATCAGAGAGATAGCAAAAACATTAGGCGTGGCCAAAACAACTGTTTGGAACATTCTTAAAAAGAAGGAACGCATCGGTGAGCTCAGCAACACCAAAAGACCCGGAAGACCACGAAAACAATTGTGGTGGATGACCGAAGAATTCTTTCCCTGGTGAAGAAAACACCCTTCACAACAGTTGACCAGATCAAGAACACTCTCCAGGAGGTAGGTGTATGTGTGTCAAAGTCAACAACCAAGAGAAGACTTCACCAGAGTGCATACAGAGGGTTCACCACAAGATGGAAACCATTGGTGAGCCTCAAAAACAGGAAGGCCAGATTAGAGTTTGCCAAACGACATCTAAAAAAGCCTTCACAGTTCTGGAACAACATCCTATGGACAGATGAGACCAAGATCAACTTGTACCAGAGTGATGGGAAGAGAAGAGTATGGAGAAGGAAAGGAACTGCTCGTGATCCTAAGCATACCACCTCATCAGTGAAGCATGGTGGTGGTAGTGTCATGGCATGGACATGTATGGCTGCCAATGGAACTGGTTCTCTTGTATTTATTGATGATGTGACTGCTGACAAAAGCAGCAGGATGAATTCTGAAGTGTTTCGGGCAATATTATCTGCTCATATTCAGCCAAATGCTTCACAACTCACGGGATACCGCTTCACAGTGCAGATGGACAATGACCCAAAGCATTCTGCAAAAGCAACCAAAGAGTTTTTTAAGGGAAAGATGTGGAATGTTATGCAATGGCCAAGTCAATCACCTGACCTGAATCCGATTGAGCATGCATTTCACTTGTTGAAGACCAAACTGAAGGGAAAATGCCCCAAGAACAAGCAGGAACTGAAGACAGTTGCAGTAGAGGCCTGGCAGAGCAACACCAGGGATGAAACCCAGCGTCTGGTGATGTCTATGCGTTCCAAACTTCAGGCTGTAATTGACTGCAAAGGATTTGCAACCAAGTATTAAAAAGTGAAAGTTTGATTTATAATTATTATTCTGTCCCATTACTTTTGGTCCCTTAACAAGTGGGAGGCACATATGCAAACTGTTGTAATTCCTACACCATTCACCTGATTTGGATGTAAATACCCTCAAATTAAAGCTGACAGTTTGCAGTTAAAGCACATCTTGTTCGTTTCACTTCAAATCCATTGTGGTGGTGGATAGAGCCAAAAATGTTAGAATTGTGTCGATGTCCCAATATTTATGGACCTGACTGTATCTTCGTCATCGTATACCTGGACGATATCCTTGTCTTTTCCCCAACCTTGGAGGACCATAGAGGTCACGTGAGGCGCGTGTTAGAACGGCTCCGCCAACACAGCTTATATGCCAAGGCAGACAAGTGCTGCTTTGAACAGAGTAGCATTTCGTTTCTGGGTCTAACCATCTCTCCCACGGGAATAGCCATGGATCCCCAAAAGGTTTCGGCCATTTTAGATTGGCCAGCCCCCACCAATAAGAAAGCGGTCCAACGCTTCATCGGCTTCGCGAACTTCTACAGAAAGTTCATTAAGAACTTTTCGGGCCTAGTGTCCCCTATCACCCAGCTGACCAGGCAGGGGGTTCGCTTCCAATGGACACCTGAGGCACAGAGGGCTTTCGAAGCCTTAAAGGAATTGTTTATGGCAGCTCCTATTCTGAGCCACCCTGATTCGTCCTTGCCATATATCTTGGAGGTGGATGCATCCGAGAATGCGGTCGGGGCGATCCTGTCCCAGAGGAAGGGCATCAAAGAACTCATGCACCCGGTGGCTTTCTTCTCCAGGAAACTAACTCCTGCGGAAAGGAATTATGATATCGGGGATCGGGAGCTCTTGGCGATTAAGGTGGCACTAGAGGAATGGAGATACTTGTTAGAGAGGGCGGTACACCCAATATTGATTTTTACGGATCATAAGAACCTAGAATATCCGAGGACAGCTAAACGTCTGAGGCCACGTCAAGCCAGGTGGGCGCTGTTCTTTTCACGGTTCTTTTTCCATATAACCTATAGGCCAGGGTCTAAGAACACAAAACCAGATGCACTCTCCCGCATGTTTGGGGATCCCGAAGAGAATCCCAAGCCAGACACTATCCTGTCCCCAGGAAATTTCTTAGTTCTCCAATCGGAGCTCCATTCTCAACTGCAGACCGCGTCCGTAGGAATGCAAGGTCCACCTGGTGTCCCCTTACTAAATAGGGAAGGACTTTTTTGGAAGGAGGATCAGATTGTGGTCCCTGAGGAGGCCCGTACATTGGTATTAGGATACTGCCACGATCACCCGCTGGCCGGGCACTTTGGGGTACGTAAGACCTTGGAGCTGCTGCAGCGTACTTTCTGGTGGCCTAATATGGCCAGAGAGTGTGAAACCTAC
The DNA here is from genome assembly GCF_062004578.1 of Staurois parvus. Taxonomy (NCBI): domain Eukaryota; kingdom Metazoa; phylum Chordata; class Amphibia; order Anura; family Ranidae; genus Staurois; species Staurois parvus. The sequence continues at coordinate 2,020,779 of NW_028318190.1, read as the reverse complement.
ATAAAGGCCTGTCCCGTTTGTCAGAGAAACAAACCCACTAGGAATAAAGCTTGGGGTCTCTTGCGCCCATTACCCATACCCGACAGGCCATGGACCATGATTTCCAGTCACTCTGCTACTAGACAGTCCCCGTTTTTTGCGAACTATGGGTTCCACCCTGTATTCCTGCCAGATCTAATCCCGGAGGTCGCAGTCCCAGCCACGCAGGATATGTTGACCTTTCTGTCAACCAATAGCAAGGTATTGCAGGAAGCAATGGCAAAGGCCCAGGATGACAATAAGAGGGCATTTGATAGGAAAAGAAGAGGGGAATTGAGTTTGCGGCCAGAGGACCAGGTTTGGTTGTCCACCGCAAATTTAAAAATGTCCTGCCCTTCGAAGAAATTGGCTCCCAAGTTCTTGGGGCCTTTCCGGGTCAAACGTAAGATCAACGAGGTGGCATACGAGCTGGCACTGCCCGAATCTATGAAGGTTCATCCGGTCTTCCATGTGTCCCTGTTGAAACCAGCAACTCCAGACCCCTTCCCGGATCGAAGGTCTAAACCACCGGAGGCAGTAGACGTGGATGGGGAGGAGGAATTTGAAGTTGAAGCTATCTTAGATTGCAGGAGGAGGGGAGGCCAAACTCAGTTTCTGGTTAAATGGAAAGGATATGGGGCGGAGGAAAATTCATGGGAGCCGGCCCAAAATGTGCACGCCCCAAGGCTTGCGTGGGAATTTTTTCGGAACCAGCCGTGGAGTAGGGGTCGGTTGGGCATCCGGAGGTTGCCCGTAGGGGGGGGGGGGGCAATGTCAGAGATCCCGGATCCGTCCCAGCCGGCGAGCGCAGAGTCCTCGGCGATCGCGGCGGCCGCGCATGCGCAGTAGCGATTGCGGCCGCACCAATGGGAGAGCAGGGCGCTCTATTTAAAGCTGCCCTGTGCATCTCCAAGTTGCCGCAAGGTCTTGTTCCTGTCCTGTAAGTACGCTTCCTTGTTGCCAAACTCTGCCTGTTCTGTTTATGCTGACCTTCTCCTGCTCTGACCCCGGCTCGTTCCTGACCATCCCTCTGCTTGACCCTCTGTACCACGCTGCCCGCTACCTGCTGAACCTGGCTTGTGACCCCGACCATTCTCCGCTTACTCCCCCTGTACCACGCTGCCCGCACAATACCGACCCGGCTAGTCTGACCTCGTCTACTCCTGACAGTCGCCCATCCATCCCGCTCGGATCGAGATCTGTCATCCCCTTCACAGCAGGCTCAACCCGGGCACATACCCTCAGCGGGACCCCTCTGCCGCCGCCGGGGGTGCCTAGGGACGCGACCTGGTTTCAGTCTTGCACCAAGTCCATCCCCACCATCAGGGGCCCTGGTGAAAAGGCAGACTGGGACTTAGACTCCGCGTCCTGGGAAACCCCGTGCTGTGGACCACTAGAGATCCCGTTGGGCGGAGCCTGACAGCTCCAGGAAGATCAAAGAAGGTCTAAAGTTACCTGTGAGTACTGTTACAATTAGAAGACGCCTATGTGAAGCCAATTTATCTGCAAAAAGCCCCCACAAAGTCCCACTGTTGAAAAAAAGACGTGCTGAAGAGGTTACAATTTGCCAAAGAGCACATTGACTGGCCTAAAGAGAAATGGCGCAACATTTTGTGGACTGATGAAAGTAAGATTGTTCTTTTTGGGTCTAGTGGCCGGAGACAGTTTGTCAGACGACCCCCAAACACTGAATTCAAGCCACAGTACACTGTGAAGACAGTGAAGCATGGTTGCACAAGCATCATAATATGGGGATGTTTCTCATACTACAGTGTTGGGCCTATTTATCGCATACCAGGGATCATGGATCAGTTTGAATACATCAGAATACTTGAAGAGGTCATGCTGCCTTATGCTGAAGAGGAAATACCCTTGAAATGGGTGTTCCAACAAGACAACGACCCCAAACACACCAGTAAACGTGCAACATCTTGGTTCCAGACCAACAAGATTGACGTTATGGAGTGGCCAGCCCAATCCCTGGATCTTAATCCAATAGAAAACTTGTGGGGTGACATCAAAAATGCAGTTTCTGAGGCAAAACCAAGAAATAGAGAACTGTGGAATGTAGTCCAATCATCCTGGGCTGAAATACTTGTTCACAGGTGCCAGAAGTTGGTTGACTCCATGCAACACAGATGTACAGCAGTTCTCAGAAACAGTGCTTATACAACTAAATATTAAATTAAGTGATTCAAAGGAAAGCAAAATCTTCAAACATTTTTCAGTTTATATAGTGAATGTTTGAGTTTGCAAAGAAGAATACAAACACTGCTATTTTTTTGAACAGTCTAATATTCACTTTTCTTCAATTTGTTTTAGAGGAACAACACAAATTTGATATATTTTTCTTCATGTTTTGATTTGGAATAGAATGTGTAGTGTTCCCAATGCATTTGTGTGTATGGAAATAAAAGCTATTAGAAGGATTTTGAGCTTTATTCACTTTTTGTCAACACACTGCTATTATTTTGAACACAACTGTATATACATATACTCAGCGAAACCTAATTACCAAATCCTAGTTAGTTGCCAAAACAATACCAAACTATACCCCCTATAGTGGATACCCCAAAATTATGATAAAAAGGGGGAAAGAATGGGGGGAAACACACAAAGATTTTATTAAAGGGCAAACCACATTGCATACTTACTGGGGGACAAATGACTGTTAAGATCGAATATCCAGAAACAAAAGGTAACAGGGATGATAGCATCTTCCCAGGTCCACTTTAATATTTGACTATAAGGAACAACAGATATAGCTCAGGAGAGGCGCTGGTATAGATAAATATGATCAAAGGACAATCCCAATGGTTTGAAAGATTTGTACTATTTACATAGGTCTCCAGCTGGCCCTTCTGAGAAGCAAAACACAAACAGGCCACTAATAAAGTACTCGGCAGAGAAAAGGAGTAAAAGAAACCTTCCTAAATCCATCCAACATGTCCAAAGTAATATTGAAATGCTACCTACCAGTCACAGCATAATAGTCAAACCAAACAGCCAGGTCCCTCATTGCATGTGCTGCCCGTCCTCTGGCGTTGCCCCATCTTGGAGTTAGTGATCTTTTTGATTACTAGCACATGTGAGTAGGCTTTCCAATGGGGGAGAATACCATTCCTTTCAGCCCCTGTGGATTTTTGCTGTGTGTCTTGTTGGCAGACACACCGTGATTTGGTTTTGGTCGGCGTGTTCTTGGGAGGTCCAGGGACTATTTGTTGGGCTAGATTAGTATGCCTCTCTCTTTCTCTCTACAGCAGCACACACAATGAGGGATCTGGCTATTTGGTTTGACTGTTATGCTGTGACTGGTAAGTAGCATTTTGATATTACTTTGGACATCAAATTGCCATCCTATTTTAGGGATTCCGGGCATATGTTGGACATGTTATCCTCCTTTACCTGGCAGCCATTATAAATGGCTCTGTTTAGATGTGACATCCTTATACACATCAATCAAACATCAATATGGCCTGATGGTGGTTGAACATTACCAAACAAATAGTAATCTACATTCAGTACAAAAGACTTTTCTGAAAAATTATATATACTTCACTCTTGCACACAATTACTTCCATCTTGGAGACCTTTTAATGGTTATTGGGAGTTGGGGTTAATTTGGACGAATAACCCATATAGAGCGAACCTTGCCCTGTATGCCAGATATATAAATTATATTTTTATAATCTGGAATAGGTCTGAGGAGGATTTGAATGGGTTTCTGGCCTATTGCAACAACAATCCTTTTGGAATTGGATTCACACATGTAGCAGATGAAAGTTGCCTACTTTTTTTAGATGTGGAGCTACAAGCGGATACAGATGGGAACATATGCTCTAAGACCCATTTCAAGCCAAGTGCAGCCAATTCCTATTTACATGCAAATAGCAACCACCATCCCAAGTGGATCCGTAATGTACCGTTTGGCCAATATTGTAGATTAAAGAGGACCTGTACAAGGAGGGCTGGAGAGCAAGAGGAAATTCTCAGAAAAATTTCGGGAGAAAGGGTACATGGTGAATCCCATGTAGAGGAGGCCTATCTAAAATATTGGGCTCAATATGGAGAATGCTCCTCACAGGGGCCGCATGAGTCCAATAGACTTACTGGGTACAACAATAAGAGCGTAAACACCAAATATGCTGACCAAGTCAGATTCTGTAGCAGTTATAACACCAAGGCATTCGACATACATGCATCCTCCAGGGAAATAGGAACATCATCTTTGACCAAAAGGGCAGTTACAGATGGGAGGTAAGAAATGGTGGAGCCTGCAAGTTTATGTGGCATCGTAAGGAAGAGGTGTTGGGGAGTGATGGCCGCAAGCATAAAATCAGAAAATTCATCAACTGCAGTACATCATATGTTATATATGGACTCATTTGTCCATGTGGTCCCCTGTACATTGGACAGACCACAAGCCCCTTGAGAGTTAGATTCAGTGAGCATAAGTGTGGCATCATTAACAATGAAAGAGAGAACAGTAGAGATAAGTACTCAGCACCCGAACATTTTCAACACAAAAATAATGGTGATCCGACAGGTATGAGAGTGTTTGGTATTGAAACAGTAAGTCGTGACTCTGGTAGAAAATTCTAGATGTTGTGTATAGGAGAAACTTACTGGATATTCACCTTAGGGTCCCTTGCTCCTGGAGGTCTCAACGAGTACCTGGAGGTTCATAGAGTTATCCATTGATATACTACCATCTTTTGTAAGGCCTGACCAAGTATGGTCTCTTTCATATATGTGGGTAGAGATTGAGGCGAATACATTTTTGTGAATACTTGCTATGGTAGGAGTATTAGTATACAGTCATGGCCGAAATTGTTGGCACCCTTGATATTTCTCCAGGAAATCATGTATTTCTCACGAAACGTATTGCATTAACACATGTTTTGCTATACACATGTTTATTCCCTTTGTGTGTATTGGGACAAAACAAAAAAAGGGAGGAAAGAAAGCAAATTCGACATAATGTCACACAAACCTCCAAAAATGGGCTGGACAAAAGTATTGGCACCCTTTCACAACTGCGGATAAATAAGAATGTTACAAGCATGTGATGCTCCTGTAAACTCACCTGGGGCAAGTAACAGGTGTGGGCAATATAGAAATCACACCTGAAAGCAGATAAAAAGGAGAGACGTTCACTTAACCTTTGCATTGTGTGTCTGTCTGTGCCACACTAAGCATGGACAACAGAAAGAGGAGACGAGAACTGTCTGAGGACCTGAGAACCAAAATTGTGGCAAAATATCAACAATCTCAAGGTTACAAGTCCATCTCCAGAGAACTAGATTTGCCTTTGTCCACAGTGCGCAACATTATCAAGAAGTTTGCAACCCATGGCACTGTAGCTAATCTCCCTGGTCGTGGACGGATGAGGAAAATTGATGAAAGATTGCAACGCAGAATAGTCCGGATGGTGGATAAGCAGCCCCAAACATGTTCCAAAGACATTCAAGCTGTCCTGCAGGCTCAGGGAGCATCAGTGTCAGCGCGAACTATCCGTCGACATTTAAATGAAATGAAACGCTATGGCAGGAGACCCAGGAGGACCCCACTGCTGACACAGAGACATAAAAAAGCAAGACTACAGTTTGCCAAAATGTACTTGAGTAAGCCAAAAGCCTTCTGGGAAAACGTCTTGTGGACAGATGAGACCAAGATAGAGCTTTTCGGTAAAGCACATCATTCTACTGTTTACCGAAAACGGAATGAGGCCTACAAAGAACAAAACACAGTACCTACGGTAAAATATGGTGGAGGTTCAATGATGTTTTGGGGTTGTTTTGCTGCCTCTGGCACTGGGTGCCTTGACTGTGTGCAAGGCATCATGAAATCTGAGGATTACCAAAGGATTTTGGGTCGCACTGTAGGGCCCAGTGTCAGAAAGCTGGGTTTGCGTCCAAGATCCTGGGTCTTCCAGCAGGACAATGACCCCAAACATACGTCAAAAAGCACTCAGAAATGGATGGCAAAGAAGCGCTGGAGAGTTCTGAAGTGGCCAGCAATGAGCCCAGATCTAAATCCCATTGAACACCTGTGGAGAGATCTTAAAATTGCTGTTGGGAAAAGGTGTCCTTCCAATAAGAGAGACCTGGAGCTGTTTGCAAAGGAAGAGTGGTCCAAAATTCCGGGTGAGAGGTGTCAGAAGCTTATTGATGGTTATAGGAAGCGACTGATTTCAGTTATGTTTTCCAAAGGGTGTGCAACCAAATATTAAGTTAAGGGTGCCAATACTTTTGTCCAGCCCATTTTTGGGGTTTTGTGTGACATTATGTCATATTTGCTTTTCTGCCTCTGTTTTATATTTGTTCCAATACATACAAAGGGAATAAACATGTGTATAGCAAAACATGTGTTAATGCAATACCTTTTTTGTGTGAAATACTTGATTTTCAGGAAAAATATCAAGGGTGCCAACAATTTCGGCCATGACTGTATATGAAAGTGCTCGTAGAAGGCCTATGGGCCTGCTCACTTTTCCCACATATTAGGTTTTCATAGGAGATTGTCAATATCAATATGTCCAGGATGTCCACTTTGTTAAATAACTTTAGTCCGGCTTAACGAAGAATGTATGGTATATGGGCATACCAGAACAATAGATATATTGGGTTGGCAAGCCTATTATAGTTTTTCAATAGTTTGAGTAATCGAACAACACCATTGTTCCCAATAGTTTTTGTCCGTGTAGTGGGAGTACTAGGGTGTAAAAGCCGGTTGCACTTACACCTTTACTGCTTGGGTTCAGATTGTGGTGATATGGCACCAATGATACATCTCCTTATCCATACCTAGAATTATCAGTACTGAAGAGTGTAGTCACGATGCACCTGGTTTTAATATTGTATAATACTGCATTATTTTTTGATTTCTTATGTGACATCAACTTTTATACATGTGTATTTGCTTGGTTTTCTATGATATGCTATATGAACATTTTCATCTGTACACCTAAATGTGCATGCATTTGTTTCTATGTATTGTATGTGGATTCTTAAGCAATCTGCATTGAGTTTTGATGCAGATTGGGTCTGGACCCCTATGATACATAAGATGGCTACATATTTTATTCTTATTTAAATACATTTTAATATATCTTCTAATATTTTATTGATGTTTAGACAATTTTTATTCTAATCGGTCATAAACTGCACTGTATAATAATTTTTTAGTGGGCATGCTACCTTCCCATATTACCTTGTGCACACCAAATTGCTCAAATGCCGCATTATTATTACAGATACTTCTATATAGTGCCATCAAATTATGCAGCGTTTTACATATATATATTGTACATTCACATCAGTCCCTGCCCTCAAGGAGTGTACAGTCTAAGCTCCCTAACTCACATTCATATCTATACTAGGGCCAATTTAGACAGTATCCTACCAGCATGTCTTTGGAGTGTGGGAGTAAACCCATGCAGGCACAGGGAGAACATGCAAACTCCAGACAGGTGATGCTGTGGTTGGGATTTGAACCAATGACCCTAGTACTGCCAAGCAAAAGTGCTAACCATTTAGCCATTGTGCTGCCGCATGGTCCACATTTGGGGTATTGCACAGTGCTCATGCGTCCCCTTACTAACACACTTTCCCTAACGAACAACACATTCCTTAACTAATATCATGTTTTAAGCAAAAAGGTCCACTGTCCACCTATACTGCAAGGTTTGTATGAGAACCTTTGCGTTAAGTATAAAGGTATATCCCATATAATATATTTTATTTATCCAGTACTTACCTTTTGTATAACTTTTCAGATACTGTAATTTGGGTGCAACTTCTTGGGCTACCATTGGGAATGCACTTAGGCAGCCTTAGCAACTCCATGCCAATATTTTGATCTTAGTTTGATCCTAATAATATACTGCACACACTATTTTACCATTGTGCTATTTGTGCGACTCTCAAAGTTATCACTGGGCATGCACTTCTGTGGCCGTAGTAAATCTACAATATGCTATAACCCTATGGACACAGAGAATGACATCTCTGCCTCCAACCACTAGAGACTGTAGCCAACTATGCGGTGCATCTCTGAGGACGTCTGTGCATTCCATGCTGGAGTGCACCAGCTGAGAGCTGAGACTGGAACAGCCATATTTCTGGTTTGTAGCCCGATTCCCAGGCTAGAATGGCACCAGGAACAGTGGGGTGTCCCAGCCTAGATCCCCTTTTGCCATCACTGGAGCCAGCTATATGGGCAAACCAGAGCCAGATGTACTGTGCACCAGCTGGAACACACAGAGAGCCAACTACATGTACACTATGATGTGAACACCATTCAGCTTTATTTTTTATCATCATTTTTATCATTATTTCTGCTTGTAATTGTACACCTATACAATATATTAATATGAATAATAACTTATATGGTTGATCATAAGCAGTGCATATCTAGTTTATGCACATAAGTTTGTTTATGTTGTTGGAATTGACAGGACATGTGGAGCCAGTTCCTGTCCGCTGGGTGGGTCGGAGACTCCTCCACTTGTAACGAATAGCCTTAACATCATATTATAGAAGTCAGAGTACAGCAGTGCTTCTCAATTATTTTCTGTCATGCCCCCCCTAGGAAGAAGAAACCATTTCGCGCCCCCCGCGCGACTGTAAATAGTATTTTTTTTTTTTTTTTTTTTTTTTTTTTTTTGCAGCACCTCTGCACTGCACACTTACCGGCTTTTCCCTCACTCGATTTTCACGGGTCCGATCGGCTCCGCCTCCTCGCCCGTGATTGGCCGCCTGTGTACCTTTCCTGAGCTACAGTTCTGGCGGCCAATCACCGGTGAGGAGGCAGAGCCGAGCGGCAGGAGTGAGGGAGTGGCCGGAGTGACGGAAGGAGCAGCGCTTCCTGGATGGATCATCGTGGGAGCCAGGTAAGAGACAGCAGCCCTCTGCCCACCCCTGTACTTAGTGTCCCTTCTGTCGGAAGGGGGGGGGGATGGCGGCGGCACCGCGCCGCCCCCTAAAAAGTTCCACCCTAACATATACCGGCGTATAAGACGACCCCCGATTTTCAAGGGTCAAAAAGTCATCTTATACGCCGGAAAATACGGTATGTTCCCCGAGGTCAAACGCGCCCCCCTTGACGGAGCCTCGCGCCCCACTATTTGAGAAGCACTGGAGTACAGGCAACAGTCTTGTTGGCGCTAAGAAAGACTCTAGTCCTCAAAATGCATTAGCCTATTGCTCTGTCATGTAACATGACAAATCGTGGATAGGACTGTGCTGTTATTATATGATGAGCTTGTGATATTCGCTATTTGTGAATATATTATTTACCACTTTTCAAGGATAATGCACTAGGCCAGTGCGCCCTCTGTTTTGCTTTATGATTACTTTGGACATGTTGGATGGATTTAGAAAGGTTCCTTTTACTCCTTTTCTCTGATGAGTATTTTATTAGTGGGCTGTTTATGTTTTGTTTCTTAGATGGGCCAGCTGCACCTATATAAATAATACTATAATTACGGGGAGTTCGGCTCGGTGGGCAGCAGGCTGTGGCTGCTGCAGGTATTTACACATTTGTGTCCTTCCTGTTTTCGAGCCAGGATATTTCCCAGGCCTTATAGGCCTGCCATCTATGTAGACGGCAGGTTTTGATTAAGAGCTTTTCTGGTGCATTAAGTGGCACTTACCGTATTTTTTGCCGTATAAGACACACTTTTTCTTCCCCAAAACTGGGGGGGAAATGTCAGTGCGTCTTATGGAGTGAATATGGAGCAGCCGGTCTGGTATTTTCACCGCGGCCGTGTCAGAATACCAGGCCGGCCGCTCAGCTCTGCAGCGGGACCTTACCTGTTCCTCTATCCAGCGGCGTGCTGTCTTCCCGACTTCTGTAGTGTGGGCACTGGGCATGGCAGCCGGGTGCCAAGTGCGCATGCGCAAGAAGCAGTGCTTTTTGTGAATGGTAAGGCAGTACCTGGGACACATGACAGATCCCAGAAGCCGCCGGACCAATCACAAAGCGCAAGTGCTTCTCGCTCATGCGCACTGGGCACCCGGCTGTCATGCCGAGCGCCATTACAGAAGCCGGGAAGACAGCGCGCGGCTGGATCGAGGAACAGGTAAGATCAAACAAAAACTCTGCGGAAGTAAGAGCGGGTACCTGTCAAATTCAGGTACCCGCTCCCCACCTCCCCAAAGGTCAGCAGTCATCTGTACTGTCCGCAGTCTCTGGTCATCCCTGTGCTGTCCGCAGTCTCTGGTCATCCCTGTGCTGTCCGCAGTCTCTGGTCATCTCCTGTACTGTGTCTGCAGTCCATTAGTTCAGAATTTTTTTTTTCCTGTTTTCTGCCTCTAAAACCTAGGTGCGTCTTATGGTCAGGTGCGTCTTATACGGCGAAAAATACGGTACTAGGCTTTAGTTATAATGTGTATTGGGTCTAGCGGGTGAACCAGTCCAGATGTTGGATATGATCAAATTACTTGGAGAAGATTATGATGTCATCAAGGTAGACTAACCGTTTTAAAAATGAAATCGCCCAAACACCTTTCCATCATCCGCTAGGATGTACTGGGAGCATTACTCAGTCCGCAGCCACACACCTAGCGCAGAGAAGAACTTTGCTTGGTCCAGTGCCATGAGCAATTCCTCCACCTTGGGTAGTGGGTAGGCATCCTGGTGAGTGCAGGCATTTCATTTACGAGAGTCCACACAGAATTGCAGACTCCCATCTTTTTTTCTCACCAAGAGGACAGGCACGGCCCCATGAGCTGCTCGGATGACCCCATTCTGTAACATGTTGTGGATCAAGTTCTTGACCTCTGGCAAAGGGCCAGGGGAATATATTGGTACCCCTTCCAGATGGGTGGAGCGTCCCCAGTATGGATCAGGTGGTCTATTACCTTGGTGCAGCCATAATCCTCAGGGCTGGTTGCAAAGCCCAGCAGGTGTTTCTCCAGGAGCTGATGAAGGACACGCTATTGTGGCAGAGGATCGTCCTGGAAGGGGGAGGCCAACTGTTCCAGCAGCAATCTGTATTGTTCCTTATTCAGGGAGGTCATGGTGGCCTGTAGCAGGGCACAGATGGCTTCCACTCCTTGTTTGGGCCCAGAGATGCAGTGACTGGAAACCACAAAGAGGTCTGTGATGGTGGTGTGGTTGGGAAGTTGGATCGGGGAGGTTCCCAAGTTGATAATCTGGATTAACACCTTCCCCTTGTGGACCTTGGACAAGGTGTGTGCTGTCAACCACTCTCCCGGTACCCCTATGTCCTTGTGGGGCTTTACCATTTCTGTGGCCACTTGCAACTTCTTTTGAGCCCCAATGAGCAGGAACCAGACTACCTCTTGGAGTGTTGTCGGGTGCAGGTTTTGTTTGGGAGGGCATGTGGACAACCCCTACCTGTTTAGTCTGTGTTATGGCTGCTCAATGGCTTGAATCATGTTAAGACAGACAGCTCACAGACCACAGCACTGTGTACACCATCCTGAATGCTCAAACTTGGCCAGAAAGTGGGGAAAGTCAAAATCCTTCAAAATGTTCATGCCGTTGACAATGGGTACTACTGAGCTCACTGGTCAGTGAGTGACCAAAATGCCCACCTGTGCCACCAGCTGGTCTTCTATTTTGATCTTCACCCAGGTGGTGCCTTCCACTAAGATGGTCAGGTTGTTGGCTGTCTTTAGGTACAGCAAGGAGGGGTCCAACTGATCTCAAGTCCCAAATCGCTGGGCATAGAACTCGTACTCCATGACAGTAACCTCCAACCCGTGTTAGTCAAGCAAGGGACTTCTTGGTCATTGACCACTGGACTTTTGGATTCAGGCCTGCGCAGTTCCTCGCTACATGTTCAAAACTACCACACCTCCAGCACTTCAGGTCTTCATCCAGGTACCTCTGTATCGAATTCTCATCCTTGAGGTGGGCCAGCTCTTGTTTGAATGTGGACATCTCTTAATTCATACTCTGAGTGAGCTCCCCTATGGCTGTCTGCATGGCTGGTAGGGAAGATGGGGCCAAGGCTTCCTTGTCAGGGGTAGTGGTTTGTGGCTCTTTGTTACCGCTACTGTTGCTTCCGCTTCTTCCTTTTGCCATGCCACCTCCTCCAGTAAAGTATCTTTGAAAGCAAGGCAGGGTTTTGTTTTTATTCGTTCCTGCAGGGCTCCCCTGATAGGCCCAGCTTTCATTCCCACCACAAACTGGTCCCTCCGTAATCTGTCTGAGGCAGTGATGTCGGGACAACCATATACATCCTTCTTTTTAGATGCTTCCACAGATTCTGGAGGTCTGCCGCAAAGTGGATGAGGCTTTCGTCCTCTTCTTGCCTGCAACTTAAGAACCTCAACCTTAACTCCGGGACTATCACACTCTTCCTAAACAGACCCTCCAGGAGTGCCATAATTTGTTCCAGTGAGGAAAGTGGAAAGACAGCACTGGACCCACAGATACACTCCACTGGTATTGTTATCTTAAGATATTAATGTTGGTGTAAATGATCTAGTTTCCTGAGAAGACAGCTTCTACACACTAGAAGATCTCCACAGTCTCCCTGGCTTGTAATGTATTGTAAGAAGAGTTGAAATTGAAATTGTTTGGCAGCCAAACAAGCTTCTGATCAGGCCTTTGCTTTTAATTCACACTGGATTAAATACCATTGTAGGTCCAGTTCACTTCTAATCTCTTCCCTTTGTTGCCAGTCAAGCCCTTAAGGGGGCACTTAGACCCCTGAAATGCATTGGCCACTTCTCAAATTATACCCCCGACCTTTAATGGAATAAAGTTGTATTTGGACCTCTTAGCAGTGGTGTGGCACTTCAATTTCAACTCTTCTTACATTACAATTTGCTTCAGGCTAGCCCAAGAGTTCTCTCATAGCACCATCACTGCTCAACGGGCATTATCCTTCAGGGAGTTAATGCCCATCTCCGCGATCAGCCAGGAAGTAACCTGATACAGGTGCACAGCCCTCTCAAGTGTTGAACCCATTGAACTAAGGCACCAGTGCCAAGGGTGCTCCTAACTGTGCCATAATTGTCCCCACTCTTCTTCTACACCCACTGCAAAGAGGGGCATATCCTGCCAACTGCCACCAAGCATTTGATAGGTGCAACATGGTGTGGTGGGAAGTAAGCACACAGAGTCCAGATTTGCCAAACACAATGTATTGTAAAAGTAATTCAGCAGTACAACCAGGCCTCTCGGGAAGGCTTACCCGTTCAGGAACACACAACATTGCAGCATATAGACAGTGGTATTATGACTCAGTATTGCCAACAGCTTTTGCCACGAAGAGTGGAGTGCAGCCTGGCTGGTACAACCCAAAGGGGAAGATTCCAAAAAATTTGCACATAGTCCCTACTCCACCAGAACCTTTTCCAGTCACTAGTGCTGTCCGTGACAGACAGAGAACCTGTCCCTACACTAGCCACTTGCATAAAGTGCACCAAAACCCGGGGTCAGAGTCTTAAATAGAGTCTGCTTGACCCAAGACGGTCGTCCGAGTCACATGGGACAAATGCATCCAACTGGATCACTGTCCCCTGTGACTGAGGTGCGGAAGTCATAGAGATATCCAATTTCCCCCCTTCCTTTCCCCTCTGCATTGCTGCTGTGGTCCAGCACCACCTGCAGTGGATAATACATATTGCACCTGCCTACATCCTATCTGGCCAATCAAATCACTGTCTTGCGGTGGTATGAACTGAAAAAAGTAATTTTTTACAGTACAGCAAAGTGCAAGGCAATCCACTTAATGATATGTCACTGTGTGAAATTTTAATACAGTTCTTAAAAAAAAAGAAAAAACAGTATAATACTCCGAGATTGGCACTGCAGACATCTCACTGCACACCAGCAACTGTGCTGTACTGCAGTGGCTTGTGTGAATAGACTTTACTCCAAGCAGCAATGTAGTGACACCCTCTCTGCCTACAATCAACTTAAAGAGGGTATCCCCAACGGTACTGTATACCTTTCTGTCTTGGGACTTTCGGAAGGGGACAAAGTTTGCTCTTGACAAGTGTGCATTTGGACAAGTCAGGGAAGTAGAATAATTGAGCCCCATCAAAATTAATAGCTTTCTTGTAGCCTGCATTAAAGTTTCCTTACTTAAATACTTGTGCAGCTTACATACAACATCACAGGTTTTAGCAACATTAACCTTTGTAGGAAACAGGGCCCTTGGGGCTCTGTCAATTGCAATGTGGTACTTGTTAACCCCAAAATAGACTTAAAAATATCACTAATTGTGGTGTTTAAATACTTGGTTTCAGTGATCTCAGATGGTCCTTCTTATGTTAGCAGGGGCTCCTATTTACATATCCTCATATTTAGTTTCTAGGACAGAGATTTTTTCCCTGGTTTCCACCTAAATTTCAGTAACGTATTGTTAAAGGTGATATTGAATGTTTACCTTTTGTAAAAAAAAAAAAACTTTTGCAAGTAAAAATGTGCATTTATTATTTTTCACACTGCAGCCACATTCAGAAGATCACAGGTGCAATGTCAGGCTCCTGCAGACACTTCATATAGCTGTCTGTCCATACCTCCCATGCGGACAGTCTGAAGTTACTGAAGTGCAGGAAGAATCAATGAACTACGAGGACACTCACCAACACCCTTGCAGTTCATTGAGAACTTGAGTTCATTCATTCACAGAACTCTGTAAATGAATGATGTGGCTCTACAGGGCTCCTGCTGTTTTTAAATTGTGACATAGGGTACAGGGAGAGGCTCCCCCATCCACTGCCATAGGGGAAGAGGTCAGCTGCTCCAAAGTAACATATTACACCGTTAATACAGGTGTAACACGTAACATGTTACAAGGGTGAATTTATCCTTTTGGGCTGGTTCACACCAGATGCAGTCTAGTGCATTTTTTATTTGCATCAAAAACACAGTGTTTAATATGGATTCTGATGGTCCTACTTCACACCAGTGCAGTGCATTCCAGTGCAGTCAACAAAAGTAGAACATGTTGCATGAATGCACGTCTTCATTTGAAATGAAGAAAAAAAGAAGAGGGGAACAAATGCACCAGAACACAATAGAAATACACTTGCAGAAATTGTGGTGTGAACCAGCCCTTAAATATGACAATACCTGCGCATAAATATAATAGATTTTGCTATTGCACTTTGACGATTTGTAGACTGTTTTGTGTCTTTGTGCTCTTTGTGGCACTACTGCACTTTTTTTGCACAATTAAACTGAGTGAATAATTTATTACTTCATAAGTAATAGTGCGTCACTTTATTTATGAAATTCATATCTAATTAGATTTATAATTTATTGCACATATCACGTGATATTTTAATTATAGTGGATTATTATTGTTATATGCACTGGGAAGCAGGTTATGTTTTTACACAGTTCTTTTTATATTTTGACAGAAGTGCTGCTCAGTATATTTTATTACTGTATTGTTGAAAGGTATTTTCTATGCATTTGATAAAGGTTTGAAGATTAGTGGGTAGTTGTTTCATATACTGTTTAATGTCCCAAGATTGGGGCAGCACAGTGGCTAAATGGTTAGCACTTCCGTCTGGCAGTACTAGGGTCATTGGTTCGAATCCCAGCCATGGCACCTCCTGCCCGGAGTTTGCATGTTCTCCCTGTGCCTGCGTGGGTTTCCTCCAGGCGCTCCGGTTTCCTTCCACATTCCAAAGATGTGCAGCTAGGTTAATTGGCTCCTGTCTAAATTGTCTCTAGTATGTATGTGTTTGTATCAGTCTAACCCCCTTGAGGGTTAGGGACTGATGTGAATGTACAATATATACATATGCAAAGCGCTGCGTAAATTGACGGCGCTATACAAGTACCTGAAATAAATAAATAAGATGGGGTCTCTCTGGGATCCCTAGCTGCACTGCTTTGGGTTTTACCTCGGATTACCTATGGTTTGTTGATCAATGGCTTTTTAAAGCCATTTGTGTTGGGGGAGGGGAGCAGAGCACTGGCAGAAAAGCAGACCTTCTATTTTCCATGAAAGATCCACTTTTAAGCAAGACATACATACATAGCAAAAAAACTATTGAAAAAAAATATTAATTGTTAGAACGTATCCTGTACAAGTACACATTATCTTAGGAATAATAAAATGTTAGTCTAAATCACCCTTTGATTTTTACAGTAAAGTTACATTGTGTCAGGGTTTATATACTTTAAGGGCCATAAACAGAGACCAGGCTGTCCAGCAAAGCTATAACACTGTCAGCAGTGCTTACAGTAGTCATCTATTATTCACATGGTTTCTTATTCTTAAAATAAGAGAGAAAAAAAAACCAAAAGAGTGGCTGCAAATAGTCAAGCACCCTGACCGATGTCATTTTTCTACTATCCATCAAATTATTAAAAATATGGGACTATTTTAAAATAGTTGATTGGCACATCAGATAGCTGCAATAGCAGTTAATACATTCTTTTGATAGGTCCCAAAACCTTCCAAACGTTAAATAATAATTTCAAACATACCTGCTTGTAGGCAGGCTGAAATCAGCTGCCAAGTATAGACTTTCACTCGTTAATGGACTTCCTCCTTTTAAATGTATGTCTGGGCAGCCACTAAACAGACAGTCAGGGTTAGTATGTTCGCGTCTTCATTTTTACTTTATTTTACTCTGCATGACTTTAAGCAAAGCTTATTGATAACACCCCATACCAGATGTACTGCTACAGGGTGACCGCGCTGTGCAAAATCAGGTATAAATATGTGATTTTGCACTTCCAAGTAGGGGCCCTTACCCGTGCTGTCATTGCCTGCCGAAAATATCAATCACCGGGTCCCGGCCAGTGATTCATGGCCGGGACTCAGTGATTGGCAGAGAAGCTGACGGGAGAGATCTGTGTGTAAACAATACAGATCTCTCTCCTGTCAGCAGGGACATGCTGCTTTCTATCTCTCTGCAAAGCAGAGAGATTAGAAAGCAGTGCATCCCCAAGTAAAACACAACACAGTAAGCACAATGCAGCAGTTAACCCTTTGATTACCCCAGATGATAACCCCTTCTTGCCCAGTGTCATTAGTACAGTGTCAGTGCTTTTTATTAGTACTGATCACTGTATTGGTGTCACTGGGGATGTCAGTGGCAGTTAGTTCCCACCCAGTGTCAGAATGCCCGTCGCAGTCCCGCTATAGGTCGCCATTACTAGTATTAAAAAAATAAAAATTACAGTATATATTCAGCCGTTTGTAGACCCTTTAACTTTCACATAAACCAGTTAAAGCAGGGGTGGGCAACTGTGGCCCTCCAGCTATTGGTGAACCACAAGTCCCATCATGCCTCTGCCTTTTGGGAGTCATGTTTGTAACTGTCAGTTTTGCAATGCCTCATGGGATTTGTAGTTGTACAACAGCTGGAGGGCCACAGTTGCCCACCCCTGAGTTAAAGGATAAGTTCACCTTTTGAACAAAAATAATAAATGCACATTTTTTTGCAGGTAAAAAAATGTGCATTTATTATATTTGTCCAAAGGAGCCTGTAAAGCATTGTACCAGTGATCAGTATATCGCTGATGCCATGCAGGTCTCCTGCAGATCTGTCAGAATATCTGCTAGCCGTATGGGATGTACGGTCAAGCAGATATGTTTACAGGAAGCTTGAATGAACTACCACAGCACTCCACAGCACCGTGGTAGTTCATTGAAAACTGCAAGCCCTCAGCTGCTAAGGCTGCCGGGATTTGTAGGCACGTATTCACAAATCTGTGTGAATGAGTGATGCGAACGTGTGGGCGGAGCCCCGCACAGCCACGCTGGTTTCAAATCTGACAGTTCATACGGGGAAACTTCTCCCATTGCAACTGGGAGCAAACCAGCATCACGGATGCCCTCATCCTCAGTAATGGTACGGAAGAGTTAACATATGACATGCGTGCAATGTGTCTGGCGTCACAACCCACATGCTCTCAGTCTAGGTTCACACTATGAATTGCATATGAATCATATTGCAAACGCGTACTGCACTTCACTGTGAACCATGGCTGCAGCAGTTGCTGGATAACATAAGCAGCTCATGGATTGATTTCATTTGTTGCCTAGAACTGAATATTAATCATTGTAATCAGGGGCGGATTGACAACTCATGGGGCCCCCAGGCAATAGGGGATCATGGGGCCCCTGTGTCCTTGGCCAAACTCAAAAAAGCCTATGAAAAAGGTACCAGGGGGATCTCATGGGGCCCCCTACTGACCCCAGGCCCTCGGGCAGTGCCCGAGTTTCCAAATGGTCAGTCCGCCCCTGATTGTAATACAATGCTAGAAAAAAAAATACGGTATGCGTTATATATCTTGAAATTAAACTTAAAGTAGGTCACAAGATAACGCTTTAAGAAATATTTTGTATACGGTATCTCATGCTAAAGTTCAGAAAAATACAAAAAGATCATATACTGTCAAAAGATTTCCAGTAATTTGCAAGAAAAAAAAACAGCAGATAGGAGACAATTAGTTTTACAACATATAAAGAATATATAAAGAATAAACTAAGATCTGATCCGATTTAGGTGGAAAAAATAATAGGAAAAAAAATAATTCCTTTACAAAGAAAAGCAAAAAAAAAAATATATGCTGTATCTAAGGTGAGCAGATGCTCATGAATTTATAGTTTGCTTTATTCACAATTGCTGTGAGTCAGGAGTGTTACTATAAATGACGGTAACTGTCACATTCTCCTTATTCCCAAAGAGAAGCTTTTGCTTTCCTAATACCTATGCTTGTCATCAATTCTATGCACCTAATGAAAGATACATACTAGACAGAATGTAGGCAAGGTTGAAGGCTTTTTTTTTCTCTTGGCAGCTTCTTTTATGTGCTCCACCGAAGATTTGCGCTAATTTCAGATCCGATCTGATATATATGGTTATATACAGTAAATGTATGTGTAAGTCTTATTTGGGGCAGGATTACTTGTGAGATTATGATACAATGGTGGTAGGTGGAGGTGGTGCTGGATGGTCTGTTGATATCTGTGATAGCTGGCTGAGATTGTTGGCCTATCTGATCCTGACTCATTTTTATAAAGTCATTCTCTACAGTCACTGAAAACGTATTCTGCCTTCTTTGACAATGTCACCCACCATACTGAGTATTCTAGGAAAGGATGCTGAAGAGTAAGCATGAGAACTCCAGGTCTGTGAAAAATTTGGCCATCATATCACAAAAGGCTGTAGTGATGCCGCTGATGATTTTTTTGGTTTCTACAGAAAGATTTTCTAGTGGATTTAACCTTTTGGGAAGCCGTGGATCTGGAGGACTTGAGGAAGGTGATCCCTTCCATGGAGCCCAGTGAGAACTGGGAGACAGGCCTCAGTGAATTGTTCTTGAGGTCTTCTGCCTTGGCAAAAGGGCTGATGACATGTCTTCCTGTCCTGTGGAACAAACCAGATTTCCCTCCTGTCACCCATTTGATCACCTCATTGAGGATCTTCCCAAATATAACTTTCCCAGTAAAAGGGATTGAACACAAGCCCTTTTTGAGCTGTTCAACAACAAAGCTCTGTGACCTGTGGCAGAATAGGCTATCATATGAGCAGATAGGCGAATAAGATCAACAGCAGTGTTTGCAATGAAGTTTGGGGCTATCTTGATGCCTTCTAAGGCTCAAATGATCAAATTCCTAGGTAGATCTGAGGTAAGGTCCAGCAGAGGCTGTGGGGTCAGAAGGCGGAGCTGACCCATACGTATGCTGACATGAGGTGAGCCAGAAAGCAATGCTAAAATCATTGTGGCTCCATGTACACTGGGCTTAAAAAAAAACCCACCAGCTCCCTTGGCAGAAAAAAAAACTGAGATAGAGCATTTCTAAACAAAAAAGGTTTTTTTTTTTCCTGTCTCTAAACATTAAGCTTAAAATATGCCTCTAATCGTCCTAATGTGCATGGACACATAGGATATCATTGAGCTGCTTCTACAGGCAAAACACAAAACTCCTGTAGAAGCAGCGAATTTTAAGCCAGTGTGCATGGAGCCTGTCACCGATGGTTGCCTGCTTGCCAAAGGTTTAAGCAAGCCTGTAAGCAGCTGGCTGGAAGAAACAGCTCATTTGCCTCTGTGGGGCTCATCATGTTCCAGAGGGCTTTGCTAGCACTTCACATTGTATGTGCTACATGCAGGGGCGAACTGACCATTTGGAAACTCAGGCACTGCCCGAGGGCCCGGGGTCAGTAGGGGACCCCATGAGATGCCCCTGGTACCTTTTTCATAGGCTTTTTTGAGTTTGGGCAAGGACACAGGGGCCCCATGATCCCTTATTGCCCGGGGGCCCCATGAGTTGTCAGTCCGCCCCTGGCTACATGTAGGAATACAGTTGGCATTTAGAGGTGTTAGTGCCCTAGACAATAGTTTCCAAACTCCATGGCACCAGGTACCAGCCTCACAGAAGGCAACCCCTCCACGGACCAGGGGAACATCCCCTATATAACTCCTCCCACTCCTATCTACCCTCAGTTTTGTAGCAAGCAACAGGGAGCATCATAACAAAGGGTAGAAACCTGTGCCCTGTACTGTACTCCAAGAAACAGATTTTAACTGGTAAGTCAAAAATCACATTTTCTTAGTCTTACAGCACAGGACACACAATCTTCAGTCTTTAATCATGGGATGTCCAAAGCAGTGTAACTGAGGAGCTAATGACACTGCAGGCAAATGCCAATATTTCCATGTAAGAAATAGGTCAATAGAATACAGATAGCAGGTTGTAACACGTTATGGTTGAAATTGTCATCAGAGGAGACCTAAACAGCCACCTGGTAAACAGAAGACCTGGAGGCAGCCTTGCAAATCTGAGGAATAGCTGCCTAATGCTGAAAAGTCCATGAAGCAATAAACCGATCTGGTACAGTGCACTTTAAAAGGGAAGAAAAGAACACTATCGTTTAGATTCTAGACTCAAATGTTAACTTGTCTAACCCACTTAGCAACAATGGATCGAGAACCCTGAAGGACAATGAGGAAATCTGATTGTGTAAAGGAGGCTGTAGTTGAGCGTGTGTCACAGCAAGTGTCCTATCAACAGTGGAAAAAACATTTCCTTGTGTTTTTTCAGAGCAAGACATAAGGAGAGAAGGACAGCCAAGTCCCCTGCTCTGAAAGGGCAGCTAAGCCTCCCCCCAGCCTGGCATCAGTTGTAGGAAGTTTCCATACCTTTCGAGGAAAAGGTTCCCTTACTCGATCACTGGGTTATAAATCCACCATGCCAGGGAGAGTCTGTCCTTGCACGTCAGATGTATGGGTTGGTCCAAGGACCAAGTCTGTTTGTTCCACACTGCCAGAATGGTGAACTGCAATGTCCTGGAGTGAAACTGGGCATATGACACTGCCTGGAAGGACATTGGCTGAGAGGGATCCCGACACTGGGTCCTTGAACACAAGATTATCTTCTACCAAGACTGTTAGCATCTTGTTAAGACACGATATGGAAAAGGGACCCATCCACTTTGCATAGGGCTCCCAAAAGGATATTGCTAAGCAAAATGTTTTGGAGACGCAAACAGCATTTTAGTGTGAAGCTTTTCACCATATCGGAGAGGCTCTAAGAGCTAGTGGAGTGGAAAGGTCTTAGCAGCTTTGGCCAATTGTAGAGACCTTGGGGTGAGCATACCCAGGCTGCGCTAACAGTAAACAACAGCATACTGAGATAGGGTAGCAACAAGAAGAGGGGGATTTTCCCTGTCTACCTTCTCTTCAGGCAGCGTGTTTGCAGCAAAGGCAAAATCAAAGACTAACCCAGGAGGGAAGGCTGACAGGGCTTCCTTCTGACCTATTATATTCACTCTAAGTCTAAAAGGACCAAAATTCTGCTCATACAATCAGACATTGCTTATCTATGGAAGACTTTTCTGCAACAGATAAAAGAATGTGCAGCCAAAAGGTCAGAGGAGTGCCTAGAGGAAGGAGGGGAATCAAACTGGGAGCAACTGTCCAAACAGAGGGTACACTGTGAAGATAGACTAACAGCATCTCACTAATCCCCAGCTCCCTTCCCACAGAGCCTTGTGCAGTCTGAATTAGTGGGGCCACGTGACCCCTTTTCCCTGCGATTATTACCCATGTGCAGTCCAAACGTAGCCCCAAGGGTACTCTGCTGCAGCTTTGGAGAGGGAAGGGTGAATCCTTTTCTGCCAGGCACTATAGGCTGTGTTTTACAGTAAAAAGTCAGGAGGTGCTGGCACTGAGAGAAGTGCTCCCAAAAGAAAGGAAAAGAATGTCCCACACATGCGCTGTAAAGCATCTGAAAACAAGGACATGCAGATGCAATAGCACCAAATGCAGCATAGTAATTTTTCTGCCCCACTTTCATTATTTTTTATGTCTTGCATTGAACTGCATGGTTATTTTTTTGTAGTATGCTGACATCTAGTGTCAGTTTTGGGCAACAACTTGTTTACTAATGTGATTTTGGCTTCTCCCTATGTCCACCCCTTTTGTTTAGTGCTAGTTAGTTTAGCCCTAGCTAGACCCTTCCAAATTTTCATGCTCCCTCTGTCAGTGTTCGTTAATGAGCCAGGGCACAAGGAAGTAACGGTCTTCCTACACTTCAAAAGACTGGAATAACATCCACTGTACTGCAATTAGCTAAAGTTAAATTGCATTTAAAGTGTTATTAAACACAGACTATGAAAAACTCTCATTACATGTTATATAACAGAGTGTGCAAAGCCACTAAAGCATTTATTTTGTGTAAAATTAAATATACCTGGTTGGTCCAGCCTTCAGCTGTCCCTTCCGTCTTCTCTGTTACCCCACTGCAGACTGAAAGTGTGAACACCAGCCAGTGTCCTCTACTGAGCATGATCATGTCTCAGTTCCCTTCTAAGTTGTTAATTTCCTCCTTTCTCTTATCTGTGCAAACACACAACTATAGAGACACATATGTTGGCCTATACACAGTGCTCCTCCTCCTCTATGTCCTCTTATTTCTAAACATTGTGGCAGCAGGATATATTATGCTGATTGATTGCAATCACTAAGAAACTCACAAAAAGCTTAGTTTTACTATAAATCAGTAAATATATCAAATGTAATTGCCAATACCTGTAAAGTAAAAAAAGAGCCTTAGGTGCAGATGCTGTCTAAACAAAATGAGTATCAATCATCTTCGACTCTGCCTACACCATGTTAATGCACACAAAATACACAATTGTAGACATGTGCGATTCGGTTGGTTGAGATTCAATTTTCAGAGATTGGAAAAAAAACAAGTTATACCGAAATTTTCATCAGACCCCACTCCCATGTCTACCTGTCATTCGGCAAATGACATGTCCCATGAAGAGACAAGTGCCAATGACAGGTAGACATGTTTACCTGTCATTCGGTCTGTGTCTCAAGATGGGACACGTCATATTTGGTGGGCGGCCTTTATTTTTTTTCATACAGGTCAGCGTTCGTCATGATTGACGTTGGATCTACAGGGGTTAGACAGAAGAAAAAAAAATGGAAACACTACATGAATTGCAGGTATGAAAGTGATGACATGCTTTGTGTTAAAAGCTGAAGAGATGTAACATTCTTTTGCTTCCGCTGTGTGATAAGACACCTACCTGACAGTTGGTAAGCCTCACTTTCATCATTCACTGCATGTGCTGCTAGTAATATAGAGTCATGTTAGGGCTTACTGAACTTTAAAGTCAACTGTTGGTGTCTGCTTAGCTGGTGCCTCTGTGAAGTTGCCAATTTATTTGCTGTGTCATGGGGTACAGTTTCTGAGAAAATATCTTATAAGCATTGGCACAGTTGACGTAGTCAACTGACCAAAACAGACAAAAGGATATTGCACAGGGCTGTGACCCAGAATAAGAAAACTGCTGCAAAAGTGACTGCAGAGCTCAATCTCACAGTCTTCACAGGAACAGAAACATGCAACATATTCATAGACCAAGGGTTATAGACTTACAGCTTCAGGTGATTGAACACTGACAAGCTTTTGAGGACATGCCCTTATTATTATTATTATACAGGATTTATATAGCGCCAACAGTTTGCGCAGCGCTTTACAAAATGAAAGTAGACAATACAGTTACAATACAATCTAGTACAACTGCTTATGACCTTACCCCAACTCCGGGAGTCCTCAGTTTTGTAGCAAGCAATGCAGAGTACCAAGGTAGTTTAGGGAGGGTGTCCGGTCAAGATATGGAATTTACAGGCAAGTAAAAATTTCTCTGATCTTAATTGTACAGTATAGGACACAGACAACTTATTCATACACCATGGGATGTCCTCCAGCAATGAACTGAAAGGGTAGACAACTAGACAAACAGAACTGTGGCAACAGCCCCAAGAAACAACCCCAGGTAGAGAGTGCTGCTGCAAGATCTTTGCGGCTGAAAACTGCACCTGCTGAAATTTGTATATCCATCTGTTAAGAAAAAAAAAAAAAAAGTATGAACAGCAGACCAGGTGGCGGCATTATAGAGTTGGACGGCAGAGGTTTGGTGCCTATAGGCCAAGTATACTCCAATAGATCTGGTGGAGTGGGCATGTAACAGCACAGGAGGAGGTATTTGGTTTTTAGCATAAGCTCTTGCATTCAAATTCCTTATCCACTCTGTTACACTCCTTTGGATGCTTAGGAGCAGGGCACAAGGATGGCGGAACACTGAGATGAAACACAAACTACCTTTGAAAGAAAAGGTGATCTTGGGCATAATACAACCTTGCCATTGTGAAGTATGAGGAAAGGCTTGTTACAGGAAAGGACTTCGAATTCAGAAACACATCTCAGATGTTACAGCAAGCAAAAAGGCTTGCTATAGCAAAAATAATCTCTAAGGGAAAATCCCTGAGGGGCTCAAAGGGTGGTTTCTGCAAGGCACATAGAACCCAAATAAGGCCCCGGGAAGCACAGAGTGCTGCAAAGGGGGCCTGATACAAGAAATACCTTAAAGAGAATGTGAAGCCAAAGACTTTTGAAAACGGATGGATAAAGCCAAAACCTGCCCTTTTAGGGTGCTAACCGCTAGATTCT